>NW_015538011.1:72509-78917 GCF_001515605.1 Sinocyclocheilus anshuiensis
AAATAAATATATATAATAATTAAAATATATATATATATATATATATATATATATATATATATATGGCAACATTTTAAGATAGCGATTACATTCAACCTATATGTGAATTAAACAAAATTTAGATCAAATATATTTTCTGATTTGATTTAATTTTGAAATATTTACATTTTAGGATTTATGTGAATGTAAAAAATCTGATAAATTGTCTTGACAGAATTAATTGGTTTTAAAAATATTTACATGTAAATGTAAATCTATGTGAATCATGTGTGTATGTAATCTATGTGAATAAAATAAATGCTCAGCTAAAATGTATTTTTAGATCTTATTTAATTCAGAAATAATTACATATAAAATCTGTGAATTAAATAAGTGTTTAGATAAAATGTCTTTTCAGATTTTTATTTAAAATGAATTTTTTATGAAAATGAATTCACAACAATTCAAAATCTTTTCAGATTTTATTTTATTCAGACATATTTACATTCAAAATCTGTGAAAAATATATAATAGATTTCATAGATTTTAATTCAGAAATGTACATTTAAAAATGTATGTGAATAAAATACATTTTCAGATGAAACGTCTTATCAGATTTTAATTCATATTTTTTTTTACATTTAAAATGTATGTGAATGAAATATTTTTCAGATAATATTTTATTCAAATGACCTCAAATATTTATTTATATCACTGTGAGCAGTTCTGACAAAAACATGTTCTCCATCAGCCATAGGTGGCACAGAAGCGCTGGGTCACCTCCACAGGACACATTCGGCTCTGCTTCAGAGCGGCTATTTAGAGAGACCGTGTTACTGTGTTTGTCTTTTTTCCTCCTCACACTTTGCTGGCTCCCTGTCAGTGCTGTTAAGGTGGCAGATGTGTGATATGACCAATGCACTTGGATTGCTGTCCCAAATCTCTATTCAGCCCTGCCTTGAGACTGTCTGATCAATTTCCTCTGTTGGCGGCACAGCTTGTCGCTGTGGATTTTACATGCTGGCCTCTGCCGTTTGTGTTCCCGTTCTCCCTCTCCCTCTCTCTTAAACACTCCTCCCCCAGTACAAAAAACTGATGGTTGGAGCTGCTCGTCTCCTCTGGTTAACACAATTCTTTTAATGTGCGCTCAGAGCTGTGGTGGAGGACACCATCGTAGGCTTTGAATGAGTTTGATGGCCAGAATAGACCTGCGTCTGGGCTTCTTTGAAGTTGTTGCTGTTTATGTGGCTGAAGGAGCCATGGTAACGCTAACACAGATCAGCGGTCACATTTACGGCCACCTTGGCAACTGCTAGTGTGCATATTGCCGCTGGCACCACTAATCAATATGGCAACAGAACAGATAGAGTTTAACTATATATATATATATATATATATATATACTGTATATACACACACACACACTGTTCCATTTAAAGGTTAGGGTTCAGTGATTTTTTTTATGGAAAATAATACCTGTATTCAGTAATGATGCGATGACTTGATCAGTAAAGGCTTTTACATTGTTTTCAATTTGAAATAAATTTTCCATAACCAAATTAAGCAGCACTGTTTTCAACATAGAAAATAATAAAAATTGTCTCTTGAGCACCAAATCAGCATATTAGAATGATTTCTGAAGGATCATGTGAAACTGAAGAATGAAGTAATGGCTGCTGAAAATTCAGCTTTCCATCACAGGAATAAATTACATTTTAAAATATATTAAAACAGAAAACAGTTATTTTAAGTTGTAATAACATTTCACAATATTACTGTTTTACTGTATTTTTGGTCAAATAAATGTAGCCTTGGTGAGAATAAGAGACTACTTTCAAAAAACATTTAAAAAATTCGGACGCACCGAAAGAGTGAAGAGGCTAAGTTTGGACTTACATTGATGCCCTGTGGACTGTATATCTGACTGGCAGCGAGGCTTTCACTGTATCCGCCTGTCTGACTGATAACATGGCGAAGAGTATCCACCTGCAGACAGAAGAACACAACACAAACAAAAGACTGAGTCAGACAATACTGATACAAAACAAAGACGTTTGTGCTGTTAAAAGGTCACCCAGATATCAAAAGAATATTGGCAACCAAAAAGGTCATCAAATGTTGAATGAAATGTTTGTGCTGCAGATATCAAACAAAGGATACAATCTGTTTCTGAATTGATATATAAAAAATAAATAAATAAACAAATATAAAAAAATCAGTGATTAGAGTGTAATTACAGGGGTGAATTTAGATTAAACATTTTTTTTTAAATGTAATAAAAAAATCTAACCACAAATATACAACTTATAATAAAATTATTTTTAATAAAGCATTATTCTAATTATTATAATAATTGTCATAATAAATTGCAATATATATATATATATATATATATATATATATATATTATATATAAGCACCCTGTGTTTGGATGCTAGTGTGCCGGGCAAGGTCAGGCAGCTACGGCGGCAGATGTGACAGCATGACAGATACGCAAACCCGCTGACAAGAGCTGTATTGTTTCCAAGACTGTCTCTGATGGTCTATTCATTTGGAAGTGAAGACAATGGCCATGGTACAACTACTGGAGGCAAACTGTAACCCCAGCCCGTCCTCAAGGTCAGGAGGCCCGTCAAGTCAGCCGCGGCTGAACAGAAACGTACACACGCCGGACAATATGATGAGCAGGCTGGCGCTGAGAGATGAACTTTGTTGTGACAAGGATATATAACAAGATGATGACTATTTGATCAGTTATGACATAGACATGCCATTCAGTATTAATGGTGAAAGTTCCCTTGAAAATATGGGCAAACACAAGAACAAAATATCATTATTTTTTTTCAGAACAGCATGTGCTTGCTTGCAAATGGGGTTCAGCTCAGTTAACAAAAGTACCCCGTAAAAAGGCAGCAGCACAATTCTAAGAGTCCTTTCTTAGAAATGTAATAAATATAACAAAAGAATTTGAGCACTAATGGATCCAGGCCCACTGTGTAAACCACAGCTTCCCAGACGTGATTTTGCAAGTGAGGTAATCAGGACCACCATTAAGATGTGTGATTAGGTTTAACTGAACGAAATTAGTTCCGGTCATCTGCCCTCTCTCTTAGCAGTACTCCCTACCTGTGACTGAACGTTGGCCCCGACTTGGGCCCCCTGATACGAGTCCCCATTCAGAGACTGCACACTCATGAACAAGTCCCCGGAGTTCATGTTAAAAGAGCCAGCAGAACCTAAGAGGAAGAGAGGCCGAGAGAGAGCGACAGAGAAAGACAGAGATAGATAAAGACAAGAAACGGTCATGCAACAGTAAGATTGAAGTAAGGAGGGTTAGTAGTGCAGAGCTGTTACTATAAGTGTTGAAAACCACACAAACTCGGTACCAAATTCCCAATCCTAAATCCAAGGTTAGAACGAGTAGAGAGAAATGCTGTTATAAATGTTATAGTTCATTCAATCTAAAAGTACCTAATATTTTTGTTTGCTTTGTATATTTATGCCTATTAGGGGATTACACTATTAGCTTAGCAACACGCCAATGCCAAACTCTACTGGAATCAATTAAGGGCTGGGCAATATGGCCAGAAATATTTATCACAATATTTTTTTTCAATATAATTTGATATCAATATTTATCACAATATTCATTTAAACCGTTTAATAGGGAAATAAATGCATTCCACATATTTATCAGACCTTGAGAATGAATGTAAAAATAATCTGTTTGCTTACAAGTAAACATAACTTTTAACTTAGGACCCTATGAAATCAGTTTTAATTTTTCATAAAACTTGAACAATTTAATCAGTATGTTTTACAATGTAATCAACTGAAAATATAACAATTTACAACAAAACACTGCATTTTTATTGCATTTATTTTGTCAAATAAAGTGTTGCACAACAAAACTTGTATACTGTATGAAATAAAACATGGATGAAAAATATCTTGGTTGTATGATATTCCTTGAAATAATAATAATAATAATAATAATAATAATAATAATAAAAAGATTATTATTATTATTACTTCAAGAAGTACAATTTACTGTAGGATAGTAATATATTACTGTCATAATTTATTCAAGTTAAACCAAACTTTTATTTTGGCAGATTGTTGTGAAGACCTTAGAGTTTTGACACATACCTGAACATCTAGATATAGGCTAAACATCAGAAATTACTCAAACATTTATTATCGATATTGTGGATTTATTGCCCAGACCTAAATCATTCTAGTCTCCAGTGCACTTCACATGAGAAGCACTACACTTTTTTAAATGCTAGACAGCATAATGAACCAGTCTCTTTTCATGTTCCTTTCCGGTTAGAATGCTGTCTATATAGTAAGCAGACAGCAAGGTAAATCACTGTTTTAGAACAGCCCTGCTGAACCTGCCTAAATTTGTTTACTGTTCGTAGCTAGTTTTTCAGCCTGGACATGCTGATCTTTAGCTGGTTGGCCAGTGCCCAAATCCCTCTAAAACCATCAAAACAGACTTGCCTGACATCTTGGCAAGGCTGGGTAACTAGCTAACCGCCTTTGGCAAATTTAAGCTGTTTTGTTTCAGTAGGGAAACAAAGCAGTTCTAATGTAGTTAAATGCCACACATAGACATTTGTCTTCAGATGCAGTAACATTTACTGTTGTTTGGCAAATTTTTGTGGGTAAAAACCAGTCATTTTAACAGGAATTCATGCGTTCTTGAATTTTGTGTGAGGACAAAAAATGTCCCCCTGCAGATTTTACATCGGGTTCAAGTTGGTCACACAGAAAGCTGCTTGGTTTGGAAGTGACTTCTGTGTGAGCTCTGCTTCATACATTGCTACACTATTGACAATTATCCTATTTGGCCCGCAAAATTTCACCGAAATTTCGCTAATGTGACCGCATCTTTTGCTAAGCACTAAAAATCTAAAATAGCTATTAAAGTGTTTCAAGAACAACAATGGGTCTTTCATTAATTCTACCGTGACATCTAAGATGGACAGTACAGTTACACTGCCACAGCCAAGTCATTCAGGATGTGCTAATTGAGTCACAGAAGGAATCAAAGAATGCTATTTGTCGTTTAATGGAGGAGAACTCCCAAGATGTTTAAGAGAGAGCAGGGCTTAACTTAATTTCCGCTTTAAAAGCCGCAGGGCACTAATCAAATATACATGGACCTCTAATCACTTCAAGGCTATATGACAAAAGGCTTGACCATCTCGTCATAATGACATCCAGAAGGTCAACCAGACAACAGCTACCGAACCAGCTAATAGTTTATGTGCGTTCACACGAGATAAAGCAAATACAATTTTAGCCAAACGACTGCTAAGTCAGACTAGCAAAACTGAAGAAAAGCAGAAAATTGGCGAGTAAAAGGAGAATTATTGGTAGTGGAAAGCGAAAGTCTTATATAAGCTATGCTGCTGGCCAAGCTGCTGATGTAGATAAAGAAGAGGCAGATTTGGATCTCATAAAGAGAGGTATTATGGGAATGCTACGGTAAAGGGAGGACATTAAAGGCAGGCAATTGTCGAATATTCAAAACATTACCATGGTGAAATGCTTATTTGCCAGTTGATGACATTAAAGTTGTTTCTGTGCCACTAGCAGGGCTATATTCTAAAACTCACTGAAGACCAATGAAAAACGAACACATCTGTTGTTTGTGTGTTGATTTATTGCAATACTCACCTGCTGAATTTGGTGTGGAAGGCGAGTTGGCTTGGCTGCCGTGGGTGGAGACGTTGGTTGCGGTCACGGCGGTTCTGGCGGCGTACATGTTGGCTTCTTCTTGGAATTTTCCAATATTTTTCTTGTATCTGATTCTCTTGTTTCCAAACCAGTTGGATACCTGAGAAGACAAGAATTAATGATTAAATCAGAAAGAACATAAATTCATTTCAACTTCGATGTTACTTGAGAGCTCTTTAGTTTCTTTGTACTACAAATTTCTAAGCATTCATATGTATTCTGCCTCCCTGTATGGGGTGAAGGTTGGTGTGTCTCACCTGTGAGACTGTAATGGAGCATTTCTTTGCCAGCTCCTCCTTGGCCTCTTCGCTGGGGTACGGGTTGCTGAGGTGGGAGTAGAAGTATTCATTCAGGAACTCTGTGGCTTGCTTATTGAAGTTTCTTCTTTTTCGTCTAATGGAAAATGACAGAACAGAAAGAAAGAAAGAGAGAAAGCAAGAATGAGAAAGAGAGAGTGAGAAAGGGAAATAGCAAAGCCAGTTTGATTCAGAAGCTACAGTGTTTAGAAAGTCCTTCACATTTGAGCCTGATGTGTAAATACAGTGGCTCCAAAGAGTGTTTGGACATGTTATTCACACTTAAAAATGTATGAACATTTCATAAAAATGATGTTGGGTTTCAAAATATATAATATATAGTACACTCTAAAAAATGCTGGGTTATTTCAACCCAACTTTGGGT
>NW_015538011.1:78966-123068 GCF_001515605.1 Sinocyclocheilus anshuiensis
GTTTCTTCTTTTTCGTCTAATGGAAAAAGACAGAACAGAACCAGAATTTGGACTAACCCAACTTTTGGGTTAAAAATTTAATGTAAAAATTTAACCCAACGGTTGGGTTAGTCCATATTTGACCCAATGTTGGGTTGAAACAACCCAGCATTTTTTAGAGTGTACCATTCAAATGTTTTTTTTTTCTTGAAAAAAAAAAGTATACTTTTCATATGTCATATAAATGTCATTTAATTTAATTTTCTATTTATCAAAGAAACCTGGAAAAAAAAAATCAAGGTTTCTACAAAAACATTAAGCAGCACACCTGTTTTCAACATGGATAATAATGTTTCTTGAGGACTAAATCAGTATATCAGAATTATTTCTGAAAGATCATGTGACACTGAAGACTAGGAATAATGGCTGATTCAACTTTGCCATCATAGGAATAAATTACATTTTCAATATATTAAGATAGAAAACAGTTACTTTAAATTGTAAATAAAATATCACAATTTTACTGTTTTACTGTGTTTTTGATCAAATAAATGAAGTCTTTCTTAGCATAAAAAAAAAGAGTTCTTTCAAAAACATTACAAAATCTTACAGACTCCAAACTTTTGAACCGTAGTGTATATATTTTTTCTCTTTACTTGTAGAGAACATCCACTAAAAATCATCTTTGTTTAATTTTTGGTGCATTAGATGTAGTATTAGATACAGACACACTCATACAGACCTGGCATCTAGGAAGCGGGAGCGCAGGATCATGACCGCTTCGCAGGTGCTCTGCTTGAGCTGCATCTGGATGGTGCTGAACTTGCGATGGATGATGTTCACCATGCGCTCGATCTCTTTGGGGGAGATGGGCCGAGTGCGAGACTGCTCCCTCAGCAGGTTCATCACATGGGTGGTGAACTCATTACACGCCTGAACATGCACAGAGGGGCGGCACACGAATCAATCTCTGTGCATGTAAACATAACTACAGGAGCTGCTCAAATGTCCTATCCTGAGGACTTTTTTGGTGTGCTAAGGCCTACAACATTTTGTTGCAAAACATCTGCGTTTACAGAGGTCAGATCTAGGAGTCTTTTCTGAATAAGGGGAAGTTGTGGCCTAATGGTTAGAGAGTCGGACTCGTAACCCAAAGGTTGCGGGTTCGAGTCTTGTACCGGCAGGGATTGTAGGTGGGGGGAGTGAATGTACAGTGCTCTCTCCCACCTTCAATACCACGACTGAGGTGCCCTTGAGCAAGGCACCGAACCCCCAACTGCTCCCCGGGGGCCGCAGCAAAAAATGGGTGCCCACTGCTCCGGGAGTGTTTTCACGGTGTGTGTGTGCACTTTGGATGGGATAAATGCAGAGCACTAATTCCGAGTATGGGTCACCATACTTGGCCACATGTCACTTCACTTTTTTTTTAAAAAGTCCAGACTCTGTTCTCTCACCTGCTCATACTTCTCCAATTCTGTATGGTAGATTTGACGGATCTGGGACAGCTTGGCCCGGTAGTCCGAGTGTTCGGCCGAGTTATCGGACCCGCCACCGCCTGCCGCGGCAGCTGCGGCTGCTGCTGCAGCCGACCCGCCTCCTTTCTCAGGTCCGGACACGCCTTCGGCTAGCAGCATGTTGTCCAATCGCATGAGTTGAGCATCTGGTGGCTCCTCCTCCTGAGCTCCACGGATACTGAGTACTGAAGGGAAGAGAGAATAAACACTTGAGTAATTTTGTAGGTTCAACTAGGGCTGGGCGATATGGGCAAAAATTCATATCTCTGTATTTTTTGGCTGATTTGCGATATACGGTATATATCTCGGTATTTTCATTTTTGTATTTTAAAAAAATCTGTATTTAATATATATATTTCACTTACTACCCAATGTTGTCCAACAAAACAATACATATTAAAGTCTATGAAAGCAAATAAAGTGAATGTAACCATGTAATCCTTTATACTATGTGCAAAACAGAGTTAAAATCACATTTCATTCTAACATTGTAACATTGCAATCTAAAAATGAAAATAAATGAGAACAAAAGCACAGGGTTGTGTTAGGCTATTTTGATTACCCCATTACAGTCACTTTACAGTCAGTGCTATCATAAAAATGTACTTGTAGGTTTAAAATTCTACGTCACATTTATTGTCCAACTACAAATATTTCAGCGAAATGTATATTTTAGTCAGAATTATTGCGCTCCTATTTAATTGTGCTCCGTCTGTTTGGCGCGCATGCGGCAGCGCTCATTCACTGAAGTCTGTGAAGTGTAGCAGAGAATCCCAAAGCAGAAGGCTGATGCACTTCTGACAGAAAAATGGAAATATTTCCATGACTTTCTAACATTTACAGACATAGAATGTACCTGTGAAATGCAAGTTATGCATTAAGGGAAACGGCACATCTCAAACACATTAAACAGTGTGAGTAGCCTAGTGTCTCTGTCTGAGGCACATGCACCCTTTCTGTCAGAGCATATGACGGGCCAAGCCGCTTAAACTGTGCGAAACTATAAACTATACTGTGTCTTACCTGTTTTTAAAGGCCTTAATATAAAGCTTGTCACATGTTTAGAACAAACTGCATTATGCACTTTATCCTCAGCAGCTCAGTCTGTGTCCTCCGCTATATTTTCAGATGCACTCGTATCAAATTACTATGTCGATATAAACGGTATTGCCTCATATCGTATTGCTTATAAAGAAAATTTCGATATATCGTACAAACTCGATATACCGCCCAGCCCTAGGTTAAACTGCTAAAACAGCCTTCAGTCATCAAAGCCACTGGAAATCCTGAAAGTTTTCAGACATATTATGTTGTCTATGGCTATGTAGTAGACATTTAGTGGTCATTTCTGATTAACTGTATACTTAGAACAATATTTCTAATATTAGTTAAGCTAAGAATTGCAATGTCTCAGTATGACACTTAAAAATGAGAAGCACACACACACACACACACACACAGATAGATATATATATATATATAATTTATCATTTGAGTGACCAAGTTAATGTCTGTAAATCATTTGAGTGACCAAGCTAATGTCTGTAATAAAATCAACATAACATCACTTTGTCTCCTTATGAGACATTATAGAGCTTGAGGAGTAATATATGGCCTTCATTTTAATTGCTCACTTCTTTGTGACAAAAATGAGGAACTATACACTGATCTTGGCAGGGTATGAGATAATAAAACCATAATTTCATTGATTTGCACAATAATTTAGAATAAATTATTATATCTGCTCATTTTTGGTTCTTTACCCACTGAAGAGTAAAAGCATCAAATTATTATTTAAAACATTAAACTAAATAATTACTAAGATTTAGAAATGTCAGAGAAATGCCATTTTTTAAAACTTGTCTGTCCACTATTCACTGATTTTTTTTATAGCCGTTCAACTGTCAGGATCTCTGGAACGCTTTCATTTTTCCAACTTAAGTTAATATATAGAATAAGTTAATATACCATGAAACTCTGCTCTTTGATTTTAAGACTGTACCATGTATCACTGTTTATATTGGCTGTGTTACAGTGGTGCTCAGTTCTGTGCCTGAACCTTACTGAAATGTTTTGCTCCACTGCTGCTCTGATATACATGTACTGTTCAAATTATTCCCGAAGAAGACCCTGTTCACCTGATTTAAATTTAAAATATGGTCAAATGATTCAGTAAAATGTGTTAAACAGAGCTGAGAGTATACCACTCTCTTATTGGTAGCAGAAACTATTATCAAATTAGCAGGAAACAAACAAGCAAAGTGTGGAGGACATTTAAGATTCTTCGTGGGAATGGTTATTACTACACTATGAAGGAAAAGAAGATTATATAAGGACTCCTAAAGGAGCTTTGGCTGTTTGTGCAGTGCTATTAGAACATTGTAAACTGTTATTTCTTTGTGTGCCACTAGATGTCTCTCCTTCTGTTCTGTTCAGTGAAGGCAGACTGACGGCAGAAGCACCTGCAGCAGCCATTCTACCAGTAACAAAGAACACACAAATCCAGATTTACCAAGAATTTGACAAACAAGCAGCCATACATTTCTGTAGAAGATCCACAGCAATAACAGAAGAAAAAAATGTTAATGCAAATAAAGCCAATACTCACTGTATAGTTTATAGCAAAGATCTGTTTTGGTTACAGTTACAGTGGATGTCAAGTGGTGACCAAATATATCAATACTGCTTATTATAAAATAAACCTTCAATAAAAATTACAAAACATTTCAAAAGTTTGGGTTCAGTAAAGATGTTATTTCAAAGAAATTAATATCCGTATTTAGCAAAGATGCATTAAATTGATCAAAAGTGACAGTAAAGACATGTATAATGTTTCCAAATATTTATACTCTAAATAAGTGCTGTTATTTTGAAAACAGTTATTTTAAATTGCAATGATACGTCACAATAGTACTGTTTCTACTGTATTTTTGATCAAATAAATGTCCCTTGGTGGGACAAAACAAAATTATTACCAAGAGACCAATTACTGTACCAAGAGACAGATGAATCTGTGTAAATACAGCCTATAACATTCTAAACAAAAGATACAGGAAGAGTTTCCCCTCCCTTTGAATAGTTGGTAAGTCTTTTTATTCCGCTATTCCAACTATATTGAGCTATATGATTAGTTATATTTTTTATTTGCACGAAGTGTTATTTTTTCCCCGTGTTCTGCGACCCAATCAGAAGAGCCCACCGCCAGTTAAGAGCTTCTGACATAAATGTAACACATATGGCTTATTACATATGTAAACCTGCAAAAACAACCCATGTCTGATGCCGCTACTGCAGTAGAGGCAATGCAAACGTTCCTGTGACATCATTCTGAAGATGACAGCAAAGGGTGAGGCAACCAACATGCTGCAATCTGTTTCCACAACCCGAACCCAGTCAGCCCACTCTCACTGCAAATGTCAGGGGCTGTCAGAGGGCTCCAGAGGTCAAGAGTTCAGCGCACGGGTTGAGCGACACCGGCGAAGGTCCGATTTCTCTAGAGACTCCTAGCAGTACAGCGAATATCCTGCTTCTTTAGCATGTCCTTTGGCACATGTGCACACAGTGTGTTTCGCAAAGTGATTATTTTCATACCGCCGTCATCCTGAACTCCTCGCTTCAACTCTTTGACGATAACTTCAAGCCGTTTTCAAAAGATATTGCTTTGTTTTTCAAAAAACACTGACTGTCCAATTTCAGGCTCGTCTCAACTGTCTGCCCACCCAACTATTTCACAGCGAATGAAAAAACACGAGTGTATATCAATAGCACAACACGAGAGAAAAAAAGCAAGTGTTTTATGCTTTTATAAAAGAAAGAGACAGCAACAGTGGAACGTGACTGGTGTACAGCATCGACTAAAGAAACCCAGGCCCAGAAGTGCGCAACGTTCATCTGGAGAGGGAATCTAATGAGGCAAATAATGATTTATTCATTCCAACCATATCCTCCAGTGCACAATTAAATGCATGAAATATATTAAATAAATACAATGAATGCGGGTAATCATACAATTCACTTTGCTGTTGTTTAATTACCCCAAACCGACGCAATGCACTTTATTTATTTTGATTCAGTAATGGCATGGCAATCGATTAGGCCGTAATGCTGCCGGCCCTGCGTGTGTGTGTGTGTGTGTGTGAGTGGTCTGTGCCCAATGCACTGCTGATGTGAACTGAGCTGAACTCAACCACCCGCAGACAAACATTAACAGTTTTTCTGAGGAGCAGATCATTATCTCTTTCTGTCTTTCTTTGGTTTCTTCCTTCTATCTCTGTCTGTAGGGGAAGATGGGGTAAGACACCCACCTTCAAAACAATGTGTTTTCACTGATATAGCAATATTTCACTGAAATAGTAATATTTTAGTTTAACATGTATAATAATGCATAAATTATGCATGGAAAATTGGCTAAACAACAACATGCCCCAAATCTAAATGTTAGTGTACAACTAAAATATAAATATATATACAAAAAAAATCACTTTGCTATTGTGACAAAATTAGATATTTTAACCTCAATAATCAATACAAATGTTCATTTTCTGGTGATATGTCAAAATTTATATGAGCATAAGCATGTGTTCAGATGAAATTTAAGGTCAAGAAGAAAATTAAATGTGGGGGGTGAAACATGCTACCCCATGTTACCCTATCGTTCTCTTTTTTTCTCTCTCTCTTACTTCTTCCTTTTTTTTTTTTTTTGCGTGTGCTATTTAGCATCATGAACTGCAGCGGTTTTTAGAAGTATCTAATCGACCATTTCACTTTTGGAGGATATTCTGATGCGACTTCTCCTCAGACAAGTCTTAATTTCACCCTCCCAGCAGTAGCCTTCCTGAGCGTTTCCCTTTTCACAGCTAATTTGACAATCTAGAACCCACGCACCTGATAGCAAGACCTAATTTCACTCTCTTCACTTCTATAACAAGGCCAAGCGGCTCTGGAATTCCCCTTGATAATCCCCAGAAAACTCACATCTTCCTCATGTTTGTTAAATTGTAGTCTTTTTAAAATGTATGCTCGATCACAAGGTTGCAGAGTCTTGTAATCCTCCTTTGGAACAATAAAAAAAGTCTTTCGTTTAGGAGAAACGAGGCACTAACCCAGTCAGGGGCTTCGAGCTAGGTTTAGTCAAGGGGTTTATCTTTTCAGTGTCTAAACCAAGGCTGGTATCAACTTCAGGGAATTAAGTTGGGAGTCAAAGAGTGGAATGGATTACTGTTGAGACAGGAGGATTTGGCCTGATTTTGTATCAGAAAGACAGACATATGGCACACAGCAGACTCGTGGCTCTTTAGTTCTCTGCAAAATCTCCTTGGAGTAGAACGTGTGAATATTTTTTCTGCAATGTTCAGCATTGCTAAAAGTCGAGCTACCTTTTTTAAAAAATGTTTTAAATAAGCAATAAGGTATGTTTCTATTGTAAATATTTACCAAATACTGCTCTTACACTAAACTGATCAGAAATAACCATTTTTATGATGGCAGTTCTCATTTGTTGTGGTCTGGCCCCAAATTAATTAATTTATTTATTTACTTACTTACACACATCTATATATATATGAAGGGTTCAGATGCGAAAAGCCTCTAAGTGCCATCTGAAATTTTCATCTAAAATTACAAAATATTACAATTTAAAATGGCTTTTCTATTTATTCTATTTTCTATTACTTAATTTATTCCTGTCATATGATCATTTGGTGATCAAGAAACATTTCTTAATATTATCAATGTTGAAAACCTTCAGCTGCTTCATATTTTTGTGGAAATTCTTTTTTTTTTTAGGATTCTTTGTGGCATAGAAAGTTATTTGATGCAAGAAAAGAACAGCATTTTTTTTAAAATAAAAGACATCATTAACATTATAAATGTCTTTACCATCACTGTAGATCAATGTAATTCATCCTTACTGACCCCAAATTTTTAAACGGAAGTTTAATTTAAATTCACAGTCTGTATTTTGCAATGATTGCATTTTTATATATTACCCTGTTTAAAAAAAATAAAATAAAATAAAATACTTAACAGTATCCTTCAAAAGAAACCTGAACTCATGTTTGTCTAGCTGCAAATATACAGAAGATGGTTGATTTTTGAATTCACAAAAAAGAAACAAGGTAGTCAGCTTCAGTTAAAATGCATCAGAAAATTAAGCAATCTGCATGTTTAAAATCTCTTGTTTTTGCGTCTTTGCTAACTATCAATTTCTTTCAAAGGAAAAAAAAATGACCCAGAATTTTGAATGGTAGTGTAAATTCACTAGTTTACTAAGCCAACTCATTTACCTTCTTCTACTAGAAGATCCAAGGGTAGGTCAGTGAGGCAAAGTTTATTCGTTTCTAAACAAGGATTACTGTGATGTGGCTAGCATGACAATATAAAGCCAGTGATGAAGTAATCGTCCTTCTCTGGCATGTTTTAATTGAATGGTGACAGGAGACAAATCCCACCTCTCTCTGTACTCATCTATAATTAATCTGTGAATGAAGGAGGCCCTATCAATGACATTACATTGTGTTAATAGCACCGGAACGAATGCACACACACACACACACACACAAGATACACTATAATATACAGATGACAGAGGAACCTTCTCACGCTACGGCCTTTCTGTGAAAGCCTCTTAGAAACCACTTCATTTTGTCATTTGGCATTTCCACTAACACAACCACGATCCTATAAAAACTAGACAGAGAGACACAACCACAAAGCCAGCCAGTCAAAACCAAAAAATGCAAGGAAAAACAGAAAATGCAAACAAGCTGCCCCCGTGCTGCTGTATTTTCATACAGTGATACTGCCCAGCCCCCTCCCTGGCCTCAACTCCCTGTGAGCGTCTTAAATGAAAGCATGTTTAATTAATGATGTTGAAGTATTCTGTCACAATTAGGAAGATGTATGGTCAAACAAGGCGCTTGTGATGGCACTGACAAGGATGATGAAAGTTTTGCCTTCCTGGACTGGCACTGGCAGCCAGCGCTGGGCCCTGGAGCCTCTCCAGATGCAGTCAATACGGTAACCTGAGACCTGAGATCTACAAGCAGACTCATGCCGTCAGCCAACAAGCATCTAATGCACCTCACTACATCACACACTTTACTGCTGCTTCAGACACGCCAGGAGAGAATATAAAGTAAAAACGATAGAGGTTTGGATCAGGGTTGATTTCTCATGCATTTGAAAGGACAATTTACATTTACAGGTAAGTTTTATGATGTATCCTTATAAAAAATTACCACTGTAACCATATTTTTTGCCAAAATGCCTTAATTACTAACAGGGATGCACTGATGTAGATATTATTGGCTAAAAGTGATATTCATTAAGAATTGTAATGCTATTTTTTTAATAAATTCATTAATTTTAATTAACTTTAATATTGCCTGAAAAAAAAAATGCTCACAGATAAATTTTGCATCCATGGTTTAAGTTAATATATATATAATAGTAATTTTATATTTTATTTATATTGGCAGAGTCTAACACTAAGAAATAAGACATACATATTAAAAGTATTAAAAAGTTACAGTTGTAGTGTTAAAGTATTTTTTATTAAATATTAAATTAAATATATGTAATACATATATAACACAATTTACTGTTGATTTGGTATTTTGGTAGATAAGAATAATGGTGATGTATAATTTTAATAGTGTATTAGGCTGCATAGCAAAAAGCATCAAAGCTTTGTAAATCTCTGGAGCCATCTATTGAGTTTTTCTCTATTTCTGAATTTCTTTCTCTTGTCTGTGTCATGGTGGGCCTGTCACCAACTCGTCCATGAGACCAAAAGAGGGACAGCGACATGCTAATATAACACATCATTCATTACACAGCCTGAATACAGTGAGAGAGACAGAGAGTGAGGGAGAGAGAGACTATCTATGGTACAGGCAGCATAATAATAACACCCAGAGTCATTCAGCACAGCTCTGTGTTTTTCACTCTTTCTCTGTGCTGTAGGGACTCTGAATAGGTTTTGCTGATCTATTGCATTCTGTGTTACTGTCACATGCTGAAAATCTCATCCCACTACACAAATAAAACATGTCTCACTAGTCCTGTATGAAACATTTACTCATGTTTTGATTTAGAGTAATAACAACAGAGTCTTAAGCAAGTTGAATGTCAAGTTACGAAAGGAGATTAGATTTTTTTTATTAAAATTTAATTAAATGTATGCATTTAGCAGACGCTTTTATCCAAAGCAACTTACAGTGCATTCAGGCTATACATTTTGTATCAGTATGTGTGTTACCTGGGGACTGAACCCACGACCTTTGCGCTGCTAACGCAATGCTCTACCACTGAGCCACAGGAATTTTTTTAAATTAAAATTATATATATATATACATACAGGTACATCTCAATAAATTAGAAAAGTCATGGAAAAGTTCTGATCACCTCCATGCCACGCTGAATTGAGGCAGTAATTAAAGCAAAAGGAGCCCCTACCAAGTATTGAGTACATGTACAGTAAATGAACATACTTTCCAGAAGGCCAACAATTCACTAAAAATGTTTTTTTTTATTGGTCTTATGAAGTATTCTAATTTGTTGAGATAGTGAATTGGTGGGTTTTTGTTAAATGTGAGCCAAAAAAGAAAGAAAGAAAGAAAGAAAGAAAGAATGAAAGAAAGAAAGATATGTTCAACTGAAAAAATAACAGTAGACATGATTTGGAACAACAAGAAGGTGAGTAATTATGACAGGATTTTTATTAATTTAAGTCAGTTCAGAGTCTATTTGGGAAAACTCAAAACTGTGCCGTCTTATAGGGGAACTCTCCAAAATAATGAAAGAAAGGCTCAAGGAATCAGAGGGTGACAGAATGAACGCTGAAGATGCAGAGGAGGAGGGGAAAGTAACTGAAATGGAATGCTAAAGTACGGTGTCAATTAAAAAAATGAACTGGAGTACATTGCCGTGATGACAGCTGGTGGGAGTCGAGATGACAGGCGTTACATTACGTAGCGTTGGTGGCTCCCGTTGTTCCCTCTATGGCCCCCTTTCCCCCTCCCTATGGAAGGTGGTCAGCGAGATGGGTTGGGAGGAGAACGGAGAGCTGGGACGCCACTGGCCCCCAAGCTACAGCTAATAACTGTGATTAGCATTAGCAAGCCTCCACCAGGCAGTCTGGTGCACACCACAAGACAATTCAGAGCTACGCACTTCTACTTAAAGACCCTCATTAAAAGAATTTGTTATTCAAAACAGGCGACGCATAGTGTCCTCGGGCTATCAAAGTCCTGTCTTTTAAGGTGCCTTGGAAACGTACCTCACTAGATCTGATCAGACTTCAGCTTGGTGCATTAAGCTAGCTGAGTTTTTCTAGCCTTTGGGCTAAATTAGATATCTTTCGCTTGGGTATGTTTCCAGTACAGATCACAGGGACAAGAATACATGAGAATGGCTCATTTAGTCCATGGTGTTTGACACATAAACCATAAAACAACATCTGAACTTACAAAAAAAATTGGCTGTTTGTCAATAAAGCTTAACTTTTACACTTTGTATTGGCTTCTAAGGGATATGTGTCGAGTTTCCAGAGTTGCTCTATAATGTCTGTCTCTTAAAGAGCTGGAGATGGGAAATGATCCCTTTGAAAGACAGCGACAGTGATCAAAGTCAGAATTAATTATGCACGCTTGTCTCTCTCCCCCATCCTCCTCTCCCAGTGAATTTTTGCTAATCTAATCAAGCCAGAGCCGAATGGTTTCCTCTCTGTCATCCCTTGCATGCGTGTGGTGCCTGTTTACTAAAGGGAGAGGTGCGTATGACTTAATCTCTGCTCCTTAGGGAATCCGCCATCTCCCTGTATATTGCTTCCTTTATGAGGATTGCATGTTAGAGAGGAATTTCTCTGTAACAATCAACCGCCAAGGAAATCAAGTCATCTTTCTCCTCAAATAAATACCTGCAGTTATACTTGAAGGCTGACACACACAAAGCAGCAAAGACAGCTTTGTAGGGATTGTTCACCCAAAAATGAAAGTCATTTACTCAGCCTTACTTGTATGTTGTTCTAAACCAGTATGACTTTTTTTCTTTAGAACACAAAAGCAGATGCTTTGAAGAATGTTTACGCTGCTCTTTACCTTATAATGGTAATTAAAAGTGGATGGGGACCAGAGGCTGTGAAGCTCCAAAATGACAAAAAAAAGCACCATAAAGGCATTATAAAAGTAGTTCATAACTCGTCGGCTCTATTCCAAGTTTTCAGAATCTTATCTGGAACTAGGACTGAACAATATATTGTGACAAGGGGGACTTTAATAGCGCTATTTGAAAATGATCAACTGCATTGGAAAAAAAAAATTAAAAAGCTGAAAAATTACTTTTTATTGAAGGACTTTTTTGAGTGCAACCCATCATTTTATGGCTGAAAGATCTGGGGAAAAATTGGTTCTTTACAATTAACCATTTAGTAACAATAAAGTTACTATCATTATTATTCTTAAATAAAAATATTAATCAAAATAGAAAATAATTTGTAATAATTCTAGTGTACTAGTATTAAATATAATAAATATATTATTGTAATAGTATTTAAAATATTAATAAAACAACTTCTACAGTACAAATTTATCTTTTCATTTCATTTTCAAACATTAAGTCCTCAAGCTTTTATTGTGGCAGTTTGCTGGTAAATAAATATATGTAAATGAACATAGCGCTGCACTTCACATGGAAACCCAAAGTGCATATATTATTTGTATTAAATTGCAGACTTTGAGATTTGATAATCACACAAAGATATATTGCGATATTTATGATATATTGTTCAGTCCTAAGAGGAACATTATCCTGAAAATGTAACTTGCCTTGAAAATCTAGCATGGCAGCCATGGTCATCATTCACTTTCATTATATGGAAAAGATAACAGTGAACATTCTTCAAAACGCCTCCTTTAGAATTTCATAAAAGAAAGCCATACAGGTTTCTAAAAACATAAGTGAATAAATGTTGACATAAATATATGAATAAAATATGATTTTTTTTTTTAAATGACAGATCATGTTTGGGTAAATCTACAGTAATATTCTCGAAAAAGCAACTTCAGTGATGTGTCTAATGAGTGAGTGTCATCAAATAACTCTTTAAAAATAATGAGGTAGAAGGACTGAGGTCGTACTTTGATGTTCATCTGTGCAGGTGGGATTAGGAGCAGAGGTGAACGTGTGAGAGCAGTAACCTCGCTCTGTTGTGGCCCTAAAGAGGGTATCTATATGAGCGACAGCATGTAAAGGGACCCCCACATGCTCGCCAAGGTCCCTGTGGTGTGTTTGCACGCGTGACACATTTCATAAGGCTTCGCTCTTTGACTGGTGATGAGTTTATGCGAAAGTAATTAACAGTAATTAATCCTTAATTACCATAATTAGCCAAGTCGCAGTAAATTAAACCACATCTGGAGGCAGATGAAAGGGGCTCGGCAACTAAAGCGGCCTGTTTTCTTCTGTTTTTTAACTTTTTTTTTAGAGGACCGGGGGCGAAACCAAAGCCATCTGACAGCATTTGGTGGCGGCTACCTGTTTGATCAAGACTCCTGTGTTTTTTGCTCTCGATCCCATGAGAATGACTGAGTGAGTGAAGCTGAGGGGGATGGAGCATGATGGGAAAGGGGGAGGAATGAGGGATTCATTTCAAACTACAATAACCTCTCATCTCTAGGGGAGCATCTCCCTTAAGCTACGGCACAAGGACGTGCAACATATGGCCACTCGCAGACACACAGACAATTGCCTGTGGTGTCTGGCTCCTCTGGAACATGGATGTCTGCATCTCACATATGACAACAGGTTCTCAGAGATAGCAGCCGTTGTCATCAGATAAATCCATCTTTGTGTGATCCCGAGTCATTTCAATCCCTCTATGGATAAATGCAAACATGAGAGTGTTTTATCAAAATAGCCCTATTCGGATGGGACTAGTTTTCCCTGAGGAGCTCAGATAAATTTGTGTTTCACAGACGTACTTTATGGTTTTAATGCAGTCCAAATCAACATAGCTGTTTTTTTTTCTTTTCACAACCAAAATTATGGTGCAATTTACCTACTGATTTTCAACTTGGGCATCCTCTGGAAAATTCAGTCCCATCCGGGCTGTGATTGTTGTGCATTATTTATTTATTTATTTTTTCAGAAAAATTCTTCTAATTTATTTTGACCTTTGTCGAATACTGTAACTAAATCTAATTTTCTTGTTGCAGAAGTATGAACAAAAAACACAAAACAGGAAATGATTTCATAGAGAGGACCCCGGCAGATGTGTCAGGGTCAATAAATCTCTTAAAATATCTGATAATTTGACCTTAGGGTAGGAAAATGTACGGTTATAAAAAGTCATGTGGTGCGACCCAAAATACATAATATTCATGAAACAATAATTCATGATATTAGAACAAAAATACTTTTTAAAAAATAAAAATAAATCTGCAAAATAATGATTTAATAAGTGTATGTAATGTAAGAAAATATCTTATTACTATTGTTTTACCAGTGTTAACTAAAACGTAATGTTTAATTGTTTAAAACTAAATGTTTAATTATTAAAAAAACTCATAATAAAATTAAATATTAGATTTAATTAAACTTAAATGAAAATGAGAAGATACACTGGCAACTATCTGAAATAAAATAAGCTGACGTTGGAGTGCTAAAATTAGTACAACTAAAACTGTTATAAAAGAAAATTAAAGCTAAATAGAAATATTAAATAAAACCTAATAAAAATGACAAAAGCTCAACAGAACTACTAAAACTGAAATTAAAATGTAAACTGAATCAAAATAAATACTATAATAGTATATAAATAATACTAAAATAATACTGTTGTTTACTTGATGGTTGCACCACAAGACAGAAGTCAAATTTGAACTTTTCTTGAAAATATGTTTTTATATATATTTTTCAAAACCATTGAAACCAACATGAATGCAATGTGTACATGTCTAAGATTTTGCCACATGTGTTTTACACTAGATTTTTAAATCTCAAATATGTCATTGTCCTATTAAGTCTTATTTCAGTGGGTTTTGTAAGGGATATATCCACAACACATGACCTTTTGTAACAAACACCCACAGCCAAAAAATAAATAAATAAATACATAGTCCCCTCATAATAAAAACTACAGAGATCTCAATCCTGTCAAATCAGCACATGGAATCATCCTACGTAAATAATTAACTCAAACATCGTAGAGAAAGCTAATCTCATCCCAATAGTGCTTAAGTGATGCACCAATATACAAAACACTCAAACAGAGAAATGAAAGTGCTGTGGGCTGTGGATGCTCGGCATGTGTCTGTCACTCTCTAATCAGTTATGTACACAGAGTGTGAGCAGATTAAAGTGGGATTAGGCTATTTGCCACACCTGCAGGCAGCCTATGTATCCATGTGCCTTCCCAGCCGCCCACTAAACCACAAAAACCCTCCACAGCTTTACATCGCATCCCTATCAAACAGCTCCAACTCTGGCACAACATCCGGCAGATAAGCACTTATCTGCAGAACATATTCACAAACATGCCATGTGTCAACACTGCACCAACATTCAACATTCAAATCATACTAATATTCCACATTCAATAACAACTCCCCAGAATTCAGTGTTTCTGATGTGTCAGTAAAGCACATAAAAGAAGCATAAAAGAGTCCTTATGACTTGTGAGCTATATTCAGAGTCTTTTGAAGCCAAATTATAGATTTGAGACTAGAGTTGGGAACCATTTGACCATTCTTAATGAATCAAACACATTACTGTTCAAAAGTTCGGTCTGTACATTGTTTTTGTCTCTTTTGCTCACTGAGGCTTAATTTTTTTTTAATTTGTATTGATATCAATTATTGATGAAGTTATAATAAAAAAATACAGTAAAAATGGTAATATTGTAAAATATTATTTCAATTTAAAATAACTGTTTTCTATTTTAACATCTCTAAAATTTAATTTATTCCTGAATTACTCCAGCCTTCAGTGGCACATGATCTTTCAGAAATCATTCTAATATGCTGATTTGATGCTTGAAAATGTCATATATTTTTAATGCTTAATAGTTTTGTGGAAAGCATGACATTCATTTCTCCAGGGAATCATTAAATTCAACTTCTTCATATTTGACAGGAAATAAATTTGTTGCTTTAGAATTTTTTTTTTTATCTTCTTTGTGTTCCACAGCTATGAAATGACACAAGGGTGATCAAATATTATATTTAAAAATATATATATTTTAATTATTAAGAGAATCTTGAATTCTTATATTCTATGAGCCCATGCTATTTGAAACAAATGGTCTGCATGTCTCTGCAGGATTGGCCCGCAGTTCAGGTGTAAATTAGAGCACTGGTAGAAGGTGAAAAAAGTCTATTAGCGCACACGCTTGGACCCGATTCTGGCGAAGAAACTGGATCTTAAATGACCCCAAGGTACAGAGCTGTAACGGAGGGCAGGTTCAAGGCATGGTTGTACACGTAAAGCTGTTACTTCAATAACACGTTGCTAACGTGATCTCACTGCAAGTGCGAGCTGGAGAGGACATCTCACACTGTGTACCAGACTTGACACGTCTTATGTAAACAAGAAAAATGAGAGGGCCTGCCAACACTAAAACAAGCACCATCTCTAATTGGACTACAGCCTATAAGCTATTTTTCTTGGTTAACATAGGTTCTCCATTCACTCTAAATGTCTTGTGGAAAAAGGCACGTTAGTGTTTTTGAATCCAAGTACTTAAAAAGTAGTAACAGGTCTCATCTGGGATCTGTGAAAGAAAATGTCAAGTTACCTTGCAAATTAAAGAATATTTGGCCACACACTTTATATCCCCTCACACATTTCGTTATTGTCTCTAGTGTCTGTCTCTCTTTGGAATTTGCCATTTGCAAGCTGTGGTGTGTTGGCTTTGCTGAGGCTGCCTTGTTCAGCAAGCAAGAGTAAAACTACATGAGACATCAAACTTCATAACAACTCTCATCCACAAGACACAAGGCTGCTAGAGACCAGTGTTTTGTGCGTGGTAAGCAGCAGGCCCTAGAGAATAGAGGTCTGTGCTCAGTGACAGGACTGTTTGTTTCAGTTACTGCCAGTCATAATTTTCATTACTCCAACATAACTAATGCCTTGCTTTAAAAAAAACTTGTCGATACCAAGTTAAGCAGCTGCTTAAGTCGCACTGAAAAAAAAAAGAATATAAGATTCTATGAATAAGATTTATATGAAAGTCAACATGAAATCAAAATTGATTATTCTTATTTTTTAATGGAATATTGCAGTGATTATTTATTATTTATCTGTGCACATTATTATTTGTGCCCTCGTAAGCTTTAAATCAAATACATTAGATTCCCCTCCCCCTTGCAACAATCCAATTGTCTATTGCTTATGGGCAAAATCAAATCCCGTCCTGTTGTACATTTGAGAAGACGTTTCATTATAGAGAAGAAAAGATGATCACAATTTTCATTCCATGCCCAGTTCTTATATTTAATATAAGCCTATGATCACAACCACCAACGACTAGGTCACACAAATTCAAAAAAAAAATAAAATAAAATAAATAAATAAATAATTGAAATTTAAATTCCAAAAGTGTCATTCCAAACCTGTACGATTTTCTTTTGTCTGTGGAACACAAAAGAAGATATTTTGAAAAATGTTGTGGTCCAAACAATATTGGACCCCATTGACTTTTATTGTATGGACAACTAAACAACAACATTGGTACATTTTTTTATATATCTTCTTTTGTATTTCACAGAAGAAAGTCAGTCATACAGGTTCTGAGTGACATTAGAGTAAATTATATAATTTTTATTTTTGGTTGAAATATCCCATTGAGAAATGACTAAGAAATGTGTGAAATCTGGGTCAGGTGAACCCCAAAACACAAGGCTTCCTTAAAACTAGTTATTAGTTGACTATATTGCTTGAGTAGACTAATATGCAATGCACAGAATAACTGATTTGAAAACGATCACAAATTATATCAGTTGCCACACCGAAAATTACTTTAGCAAAACCAATCTTTTCTCAAAAGCAGACAGCAAGATTTCCCAAATGTCACATCACTGAGAAAACAGAATGAAATCTACAAAAAAAAACAAAAAAACATGTGATCCAATTTTTCACATATTCAAAGATAATTGTCACAACATGGGATTTTCTGTTGTGATTGTTTTGGGTTGGAGATTAGCGGCGCAGCTAATCTCGCTAATTAGTGCTAACAGCGTTACTCACTTGACTCCCCAGTGAGATGGGGACTCCTGCAGACTCTATGAGTTAAGAAATGAATGTGGCTGAACATGCAAATGAGCTCAAAGCGGACCGGGCTTCGAGGAAAAGCCAGGCCAGACAAAAACCGACTTGCCCCGAGGTTCACAACGCTTCAATCACTTATCATCTTATTGGCTTATGTGGGTCGCATAACAGATGCACATGTGGGTCAAAGAGAACCCCCATTGTCAATCAAAAGACAAAAGTAGAGAGAGGGAGGTCATTTGTAAATGAACTCATTAGAGAAAGTAGCGGGGGGTCATTTTTACATATCCTTCTGTCCTTGAGGCGATATGTATGAAAAATGAGAGGCAAGTCTCGGAAGGCACCGGCCAAGCTTGACCCGAAAAAGGCGCTACAGCTAAATGGATAGGTGATGACAGAGCTACAATACAGGGCGCTTCACATGTTATACAAACACAAAACAAAAAGGAGAGAGAATCCTGTTTCGTCTGAAAACGCCTCAAAGCGAAAACCAGTGAAGTGCATAACTGTCAAGGGGAATCGGAGGCTCGGCTCAGGGGCCGGTCGATTGCGCTAAGATCGCATAAAGCATCCTTATTCTCTCTCTCTCTCTCTCTCCTTCGCTCTCTTCATTTGTCATTCTCCTTCCTCACCCGGCTGACTCGGAAGCTTTTTCCCCAACCCATCCCTCACCGAAATGCCCACCGCAAATAAGCTATGCATGAGTCAACACAAAAGGAAATTGAGCAAACGCTAGGCGTGTTTGCGCGGCATCTGCTTTGAGGGATTGCAGTGTGACTAAATAGGCAGCTTTCTGTCGGTCAGCCCATCCACACCTGCCTCCCCAGCTGGACTGCAGCGCTCTCCTCCGCACAAAGCCCATTCCAAATAACTCCCAGCTGCTGACTGTATTTTTAGCCCCGGCTTTTATTTTCACACCTGCGGGGAGTGTTTTCACAGTCGACTTTGGGCTTTTCCCCCTCTGGCTGCAGGCAGGTACAGTAAATGGAAACACATGTTGTTTACTCATCAACTTTCATCAGTCTGTTTGTGTGAAGAACAGGCCTGTATCTGGCGAGGGCCTGGTTTCGAAGTGTTACGTGACGATCCATCCTTTGGACGTATAGCTCTGAAGATTTCACAATTGCATATGGAAGGCTTATTGTGAAAGCTAGGTACACAGTCATCTTTTGTTTATGTTGCACTGAGAGGATTTATACTGACACCTAGTGGCGTGGATGAAACATCATGCAAAAGCAATAGTTTTCACTATCAATCCTACAGCAGTAAGCTATAATTAATTTATTCCAAGAGCGAAAGTGTGCAGTAATAAGCAGGTTACAGAGATAAAGTCACTAGTCTTCAGTTGGTCATGTGATCAAAAAATGGTGGCCCGTATGAGGAGACCCGCTTCACATAAAATACATCAGCTTTTACTAGGCTACTGATATGACTGGAGATTTCTTATTATGATAATTTTTTTCACTATCAATCCTATAGCACTTAGCTATGATTAATTTATTCAAGAGTGAAAGTATGCAGTAAAAATCACGTTACTGAGATAAAGTATTCAGTTAGTCATGTGATATAAAAATGGCGGCCAAAATGAAGTGGTCCAATCCATGTAAAACAAATCCGCTCTAACTAGGCTACTGATAACTGGAGAGGTTTTTTTTTCTTCATTTGACATATTATTTTTATACAGTATAGTTATTTATTTTTATATTATTATTATATTGTAACATTTTTTTTTTTTTTTTTACAAAAAGCACAAAAATGACAATATATAAACCACCTCAAACAAGTGAGGAAAATGTAAAAGATTAAAAAGAAAACAATAGACTTATTTCATTGTGGTCCTCTAAGCTTTAAAGATATACAACAAATGCTTAAAAAACGCTTTTTATTTATGCATTTTACTTTTACATCTTTCTACTTAAAAAAAATGGTATACTATTCCAAGCAATCTAAAAAAGTATTTCTACTGTACATAGAAAATAATATTTCCACATGAAACTACTAAAGACTCTTAAGGGTGTATGATTGTATTACAATGTAAATGTCTCATGCAAATGTACTCAATTTGAAACATTTTTATTATAATTATTTTATTAAAATTAAAACATTTTTAGTGGTAAAACCTTTTTAATGAAGAAAAAAAAATTGAGTTCACCTTTAATGTATGCGAAAACTGAGCCATCTCTGGCACACGGCAAACAGCGAACTTGACAAAATGATTTAAGCGTGCCACAGTGGCACTTGGTATGATCTGGGCCAGCGCCGACATTAGCATGATAATGAATGCCGATTCCGACACTTGGAAATATAGAAATAGGATTTTTGTAAGAGCGCTGCAGGCGAGAAGCTGAAATATGCTGGGGGAGTGGGAGGTTTCGCTTCATCTTCTCCATCCTCACATACAGCTGGTTAAGGGTAGAGATGGTGGGATTACATTATGAGTCTGACCTAGTTGGGAGTTGCCTCCAGAGACAGAGATACTTGCCTCAGTGGCTGGGACTGGCTGTCATTTCTCCCTGCTGGTGAAGAAGAGAGAGAAAGACAGAGATGGGCAGACAGGCCTTCGCTCAGAGTCTCAGTGTTGACTCTGGGGCTCTTTGAGACATTGCTGTGTGGGTGCGGTGGTTACAAAGCATGACTGTGCTTTGGCTCAGGGGCTTTATGAGCTCCATCTCTCACACACACTCCGCTCTGTGAACCTGCACTTCTTAATTTGAGTCTATCTATGTTAAACTCACATGGGCTTCTACCAAGGTTGGGCTTTGACCTTCTCTAAACAGTGGATGTGTAGTAAAAATAAGCACAGGAGAGGGCTCTTTGAAGTATTTTGGACCTGCTTACGTGACCATATACTGTAACTACAAAAGAATGAAAACGAAGGTCTGACAGCAAATGAAAAATGATATACTGTACAGTGGTGTCCAAAACTCTGAGGCCATAAATGCTTTGCATTTAAATTAAAACACCCTTTTTCCAGTACATATAATATTATCAGCACAATTATTTAGTTAAAAATGTAATGGAAATGCATAAAAAATTTGAGACAAAATTCAGAAGTGTTATTTGTATGTATGTACAGTATGTATATATTTTTAACTCATTCATTAATTCAGGGACATTACACTTTAATAATAAAAATGTGCCAAATTAACAATGTAAAATGTGCCATGTTTAGTCAAGGTGACCAATCTGTTATCCACCAGTAATTTATTTAGTATTTTAATAACACAATTTTACTTATATTACAACATCAATAATTTACTTTGATTATTTGATTACTTTGACATATTACTTTGTTTTAATTCATTACTGTGATTAGTATGACATATACATAATGCAAAAGTTGATTTTTTAAAATTCTACTGCAAAATGTAATAATAAAGTCATAAGCCAGGGTTTACAATGATTTTAGAACAGTTATATAGCTATATACCTGGAAAGGTCAAATGAAAACACAACAACAAAAATTTAATAAATTATCGATAACAATAGTTTTCTGCAAAGCTATACAGTTCTTCAAACATTTAGCAAAATAGCTGGCAAGCAACACAGATGCAGAACGCAAATAGGCTTTTTTTTTTTTGGCAAAAATTTTACAACGGCTTTGAATGTGGCTCAGGCAATCATAATCAAGGACCGGAACTATCTATAACTGATTTTTAATTGAATAGAATTGAATTTAAAAAACTGTTCAAGATTTAAATTATACTTTGAATCAAATTTTCAATATGGGTTTACAATGATTTTAGAACAGTTACATAGCTATATACCTGGAAAGGTCAAATGAAAACACAACAACAAAAATTGAATAAATTATCGATAACAATAGTTTTCTGCAAAGCTATACAGTTCTTCAAACATTTAGCAAAATAGCTGGCAAGCAACACAGATGCAGAACGCAAATAGGCTTTTTTTTTTTTGGCAAAAATTTTACAACGGCTTTGAATGTGGCTCAGGCAATCATAATCAAGGACCGGAACTATCTATAACTGATTTTTAATTGAATAGAATTGAATTTAAAAAACTGTTCAAGATTTAAATTATACTTTGAATCAAATTTTCAATATGGACTTTGGGAACCCACTATACATGGCAAAAATAGCAATTTGTAATACAGTCCTTTTTATGTTCTGTTTTGTTGCACCATCTTAAAATGTCATTTAATATCTGTTAAAAACAAAACCAATTTTATGTTGAGTTTCAGTCGATATCTATGGCAGATGCTGACAAACAGGTGCAGAATAATAACAGGCAAAATGAAACGAGATGTCATTCGAAAATATAAAAAAGTCACTTTATATTCAGTTTCAGTTCATTCTGAAGGTACACATTTTGAATTAGTATCTGAATGAGTAAAAAAATGAACAAAAGAATAAATCAGGGAATAAGTCAAAACAGATATAGCTTTCTTTTTTTCCTGCAGTCAGAGCCAGCTAGCCTTTATCAGAGGGGTTGAGGGGAAATGTGCTCTAGCCAGATTAGCCTCTGCTCTGTGCCAAGGTTATAAACAGCCTGTTATCGCCCTCCCAATCAGAGTAATCCGCACTGTATCAGCACCCAAACATATGGGGCCACACAAAGACAGATAGGCCCTGATGGACACCTAATTTTAATTGCAATGAAAACAGCATTTGAACATCTTTCAGGAGACTAGGGAGTATATATATTTCCCAGCGTCCCTGCCTCCTTGTGTCTGAGATGTACATACACCGTGTTTAAAGATGAGGGTTTTTGTGTCGTCTCTGAAGGTCATTATTCATTTTCCTTGTTTAACTTCTATCACATTTATTCAGCTTAATTGATCTTTGTTCAGCGTTCAATCTGGTCCCAAGGCTTTCATCTGTGTGCACAGCTCCAATATTCAGTAGCTATGTTATCTGAGACACTTCTTACTTCATTTTAAGCAGCGATGTGATTAATATTCACTGGGTGGCAGTTAATTCAGTTCAGAAACATAAAAGAGGACTACACAAATGGGTACACGTGACGGGACACTTCATGTGAGATATAACACCTTTTTAAATAATACAGCGCTAATTGAAAAGAGGAAACTACGTTCTTGCAAATTTGGAAACTGAGGTGATTTTAAGTCTTTCTGAAATGGTATAGATTGTTTCGGGTGAGTTTGGCCTACAGTTTATAATAGCTTTCTAAGCTATTACGGAGGACAGCCAGATTGAGCGCTAATGGCCTTGGTAGCCATGGAAACATTATCACGGTAGTAAAATGCTATATGACATCAAGAGCACAGCGAATCGATGAAAATAAACAGCATTATGTCTGATCCACCATGAAATCCCAGTGTTTAGAACGCAAATTTATGAATGAATTACCTGACCGTCAGGTTTAGCGAGACTCTCGCTTGACAGAAGTGCAGTGCTGACGCCCCCAGTACGCCCCGTGCCTGAGAAACTCATCCATGGGAGAAAGCAATAAATTCCTACATTTTTATATATTGCCCACAGATTTAAAAGTCTTGTTCAATAAAGTTTAAAATGTCACAGAGGGGCAATAACCGAGATCACATAAAAGCCTGGGTCTCGGAAAGCTATGCAAAAATGGCAGAGTCCTTTTCCTCGAATGCAATAAAGTTTTATATGTTTCAATCGGCCATAAAAAATGGTTTTGCAGGTTGTCAACGGGGGAGTAATTGGTACATTTTATTAATATTAACACATCATCCAACAGGCTCTTTTTTGCCACGTCAATCTTCAGTCTGTATGTGAAAGGACTCCCAAAACAGAATTCACTCAGAATTGAATGTGAAATGAATGTAGATCAATTTATATTATAGTTCTGTGACCTAATAGTACTTACAGAGTAGGAAATGACCAGATTGAAATGATGATACACATGGGTACAATGTAAAGAAATCATGTCAGGATATTATACAAGAATATCATGAAGCATGACAGGGGAAACACTAGTTATATTTAGACAAACTCTAACAGTCTAAAGTTTGGGTATATCAATTCCTTAAAATCTTAACTTTGTATTAATTTTGCAGAAAAATATAAATTGTGCCCACATACAGGTACACCACTGTTTGAAAGTTTAGGTGAGTGTTGTTATTTATTTATTTTTTTAATTAATATTCCGTAAGGGTGCATTAAATTGATCAAAATTGACAGTAAAGACATTTATAATGCTATAAAAGATTTCTATTTCAAATAAATGCTGTTCTTTTGAACTATTCATCAAAGAATACTTATAGAAAAAATAAGCAGCACAACTATTTGTATTATTGATAATAAGAAATGTTACCTGAGTATTAAGTTAGCATATTAGAATGACTTCTGAAGGATCATGTGACACTGAAGACTGGAGTAATGGCTGCTGAAATTCAGCTTTGCCATCACAGAAAAAAAAATCAATTTTAATACATATTACAATAGAAAACATTGTTGTAATTGTAATAAAATTTCACAATTTTACTGTTTTACTGTATTTTTGATCAAATAAATGAAATTTTAATACATATTACAATAGAAAACATTGTTGTAATTGTAATAAAATTTCACAATTTTACTGTTTTACTGTATTTTTTATCAAATAAATGCAGCCTTGGTGAGCATAAGAAACATCTTTCAAAACATTAAAAAATATATTTCTGACTCCAAACATCTGAAGGGTAGTATATGTATTTCTTTACAAAATGAAATATAGTTTTAATTTCTTAAATATGTTATATGTTTGTGGAGACTACATAATTCCCATACTTCCATTTGAGTTATTTCATAGTCTTGATGGCTTTCTACTATTCTAACATGTCAAACTTAGTAATAATAAAGAATTAGTAGTTATGTCCACACTTTTGACTACTACTACTAAAAATGAGGGACTAAAATCCACCGTCTGCTCACCTCTTCTAACATGTAGACTTCCAGCCTAGAGTATAATCTAGTAAATGTCAATGTACTTTTTTTAAACATAATTTCTGCAGATGAAGAACCGTGACTACATGCGTCCCTCTGTTTGCATAAATGTCAGTGTATCAAGAGTTTGCGCGGCTGAGTCGGAGTGCTAGTCTAGGCAGACATCTCGGAACATCCTAGGCTCTCATTAGATCAGTGGCTGCTGTCAGGACGCCCGCCCGCCGATGTGCTTCTGCTCTGGCTGGCTGGCACACAAACACTCCTGGTGTCTGTGCATCTTCAGCCACACGTGAAAAGGGAAAGGCACTGAGGGGTTAACGTCGGCTCTTCTCCACACGCACTCTCAAACGTTCTGTTCCAGCAGGCTGCTTTAAGCCATTACCTCTCGCCACATTGCCATGCCAGCTCATATACTGGATGGCCTCGCTCTCCCATGAGCACCCCTCTCCAGACCGTTACACAACCCAACAACCACCCCACGCACGCACACACACCTCTTCCAACACCCCCCAGGTCTATACATCACATTTAACACTCTGACAGTAACAGTCTATAATGTTTCAATTCTACAAAATCACTCTGCCAACTCCAGGATAGCTGAGCGCAGACTGAGGAAAATAAATAACCCCCTTGGCCAGCCATAGACCATTTCAGAGAGGGAAGAAAGAAAAGAAAGGGAGGGCAATTTTAGCCCTCATAGACTTTTCCATTTCCTGTATGAATGATTACAGCATGCTGGCAAAATGAAATGGGGTAATTAATTTGTCACTCGGTTTGTTTCGGCAAGATTTGGCACCTAAAGTCAAGCAGGTTCTTGAGCGAGCGATGCAGGAAGGATTCGAAAAGTGCAAAGCGAGTAACTGGCTAAATACACGTTGAAAGGTTGAGTAAATCAATAAACGCTTGCTGAGTATGAAAACGGTACTGTTGCTGTTTAGCTATTGTTACGTTTACACAAAGGTTTTCATTCATAAAAAATCCCCAAGCTCGCGAGGACTTCAAAACATCAACAATTGGATTTTTCTTAGGGGAAAAAATGATTGTTTAACTGCTAGCCTTTTAAATAATTTGTAGATTTGCGTATTCAAACCAGGTGACAAGCCGTTGCGTGTTTTAGGTTTTCTTGTCACATTTTAACATCGCCAACATGGGAAGATTTACTTCAGCTAGATTCAATCATTCCAGTTGTACATAAGCTTCCTATGTTTCACATCCAAACCCAAAGATTTGTTTTGCTCCACAGGAGTATTAACATAGACATATTGTCAACTGCTCCAGCTCTTAGGAGCCATTCATTTAAATTTGCCCATTTGAAACACTTCAGTTTGTCACCATTATTCATCTCCAGCACACCACCAAGTCAACAGCAACAATGGACCTATTTTTCAAGCTAATGGTAGGGCTTGCCTGCCATTAGCTAAAAAGGTGCCTGCTTTTGAATAAGCTTCTCCAAATGTGACTTCCGTTTAAGAACAAATTTGAATAATTAATTACACGATAAACCAGGCACGAGCAACAGTAACAGAGCTTCAGGGCTCAGACGGTAAGTTTGAACTCCTTTTTCCAGCCCCAAGGCCAAAGGGATTTCTCATTTGAGAGCTAATCTTCAAGGATAGCAATCTCAGCTGAATTTAATGAAACAGAAGTAAAAGATAACGTCACATTCGATCATGTCAACTCCCGAGTGCTTCCTGTGCTGTGCTTTTGAGGTGGCACTCATCCCTAATGGGCAGAAATGTGTGTTTTCACCGTAAAGAGATGCATTTGCCTAGAGTGCTGGTTCTCCACTTCAGTCCAGGGGGTTATTTGCTGACTCCTGACCCAAGGTCATAACCTGCACTCCAGCTTGTCAACTCACAATTATGAGGGCTACACTCCAATGAGGGTGTGATTCATATTCTCAATGAGAAATCCAATAACTAGCCTACAGTCATCTTTTCACATGCATTTTTAAAAAGTGTTTGAAAAATATCCAGTCAACTAGTGAAAATGACTACTCAATCCAGATTTTTTTTTTTTTTATTTGTTTTATAATTATATATATATATATATATATATATGCATTTATTTAATGAAAAATAAGAAAATACTATGAAATATTATTACAATTTAAAATAAATGTTACATTTAAAATAAATGTTTATTCCTGTGCAGGCAAAGCTGAATTTTCAGCAGCCATTACTCCAGTCTTCAGTGTCACACGATCCTTTTGAAATCATTATATAATGCTGATTTGGTGCTCAAGAAACATTTCTTTAACATTTTATATATATATGGGGAAACTGTCATACTTTTTTCAGGGTCATTTGATTACTAAAGTTCAGAACAGCATTTATTTTAAATAGAAATCTTTTGTAACATTATAAATATCTTCACTTTGACTTTTGATCAACTGAATGTGTCCTTGCTAAATAAAACTATTAATTTATTTCTAAAATATTTTTCCAAGATAGTGTTAATGTTATTTTTTAATGTAAATGCCTTCTAAGAAACATGTCCGATTGGGGTCAGGTGAACTTGAACCCTGCCTAATTACACAATTCTTCCTTGATACAGATTAGTCGACAGCTAGTTGAGCCAACCCACTGACTAATTGTGCACATCCCTATTTTTAAACACAAATCTGTTTGGACCCATTCAGTAATCGTATTTCAGCACTCCCGCCACATATTAATCCATAAAACAATTTCACCACCGTAACACATTCATATCTCTCGCCCAATCTAATATGGCCCCGCCAGCACTCAGCATATCGGCCAGACTCAAGTTTGTTTAAACCGAAGCTAATATCCATTTATACCTTGAGCTTGTATTTATTTAATAAATCATTCAGCTCTTCGGAGGCTAACAACCCGCCAGTACCAGACTTCAAGTCATCCCGAAAGCTTTTATTTGTTTACCCCCTTCTCTTTATTCTTGCACAGGGACGTTTTTGCGGGTGCTGGCGCTCCATTATACATGAGCCATCCTTGTTCCATTCCTTTGCAGGGCCACACTGTCTTTATTATTTAATTAAGTCGCAGAGTCGTTACATTAATAATTGAGTGCGAGGGGACCCAGTGCAGCCCGCGGCTGTGGCGGATGGGCCTTTCCTGGTGTGGAGTGTATTAAAAAATGTGTGTATTTATGTCCTCGGGGAGTCTGTCCTGGCTGCATAAAATTGAATTGGTTATATCTAATATATCCACCCCCGAAGGGAAGGGGGGAGATTGAGCGAGAGAAAGGAAAGAGAAAGGGAAGGAGGATGAGAACGAACGGCAAAGGGAAGGAGGGAGGGCTGGATGAGTAGATGAGGTGCTTGAATCCAGCCATTGGGGAATAGAAAGCTTGGCTTGGCTCTTGGATTTGGCAAGATGCACAGGGCCTTGACATTAATGTGTATCTGAATCAAATCAATGGATGTCCAAATCCTGAGTGTGTGGTGTGTATTGCCTTAAGGCTTAGAAGGAGAGAAAGACAGGGCAGAAAGACGGACAGAGAGAGAAAGAAACAAGAGAGCAAGACAGATTAAGCATTCGTTCGCCGGGCCTCTTTGTTCTTCCGGGATGTGTGGATACGAGGACGGCTTTGTGCGAATCAATAAGACCAAGAGGTGGATCGGGTCTTAAAAAAGGATTAGCGGCAAAACAAAGCTTGCATAAATGTGTTAAAGACTCCTCGGTAGGAGCGTGTTGAGGAGCACAATGCTGACATATACGATAATGTGCGCCTGGATTTGAATATACCAATAGTGCGGCACACTTCCGAGGGAGTGTCGCTTAAACAAGCCATTCAAAAACACATTTGAAAGGAAAACGTCTCACATATGTCCTTATGAAGGGTTTTACATCAAAGTCCATTCGTTCTGCACTGCACCTTTAAGCAGCCTAGCCTGCAGGCTTGTAGACGTATGAGCTTTTAACGCTACCATTAAGGCCAAGGCCTAAATTATTGATCTGCTGCCTCCATCAGCATAACGGTCACGTCCCCGGTATCACAACCTAACCAGGCCGTGCCGGGCCATTCCGCAGCCGCAGTCTCTGATCTCTGGAATAATTAGGACGGTCGGACGGAGAAGTCTTGTGGTCTGGTGGGGGTGGGGTGTTTAATATCCCCCCCACGGGTCTGCGATATCTCTCCAATCAAATCTGTCTGCAGTGCCTAAAGATGGCAGGTCTCATCCAGGCCCAAATACAGCAGATAAGGTGACGGTAAAGAAATAATAAAAGAATAATGTGAAAGGAGAGAAAGAGGAGAGGAGAGCGCCGAGCAGGGGCATAAATAAAGATGTGGCGCAGTGGTGTAATGAATTCTGAAGGCCGGGATCAATAATATCAGCACTCTGACTCTACCTTATACATACACAAAGAAGAGTGAGAGCGAGAGAAGGGCTGCTCACATACAGTCAAAGAGATAAGACTCCACTGGATGACTGTTCACTGAAAGAAATGCTACGAAAGAGAACATTTTAAATCACTAATGAAAAGAAGGAGATGGTCTGAATGGTCAACTGGTAAACAACCGGCTTGTCAATTACTGTGATCAACTAGTGATTTTTCAACTGTGCTTAAAGGGGATTAATCTGGAGACGCAATGTCTCTTTTGTTTTTTGTTTGTTTGTTTTTTTGGCGTAATAACAGTAAAGTGATGTTCAAAAACAGACTGCGATTTCCACTTACTGTAGCAACAAAGTGACTGGCAATAATTTCATTTCAATTAAACTTTCGATTTCTATCAGCCTGGCAACAAGATGTGCACTTAACAAAGTTAAGAAAAGTTCTAATATGTTCTAATATGTTGATTTGGTGCTCAAGACACATGTCTTATTATTAGCAATGTTGAAAACAGTTGTGCTGCGTAATATTTTTGTGAAAACTGTAAAATAAAATAAAAACTGACCCCCTTCTTTTAAATGGTACAATATGGCCATACACACTGATATATATTGTGCATCCCTACAGATAAGCAAGTTGACGCAATGTGGCAAATACCAATATTATTCCTGTAAGATACTATGATCAAGTCTAGGCAAGAAGATACTGTGAGTGATTTCACTGCATAAATGATTTGTCTCTCAAAACCATGTCAGAACTGCACTCATTCTGGATGAGTTTGATTGATTCATTGTTAATTATAAAACATCCTTTAACAAAAATGGTTTCTTCTGGACATAAACTTAAATCTGTATAATCATACAAGGCTTCTGCATGGCCAACTAGTCATTCATACATTGACAAGTCCATTTAAAAAAAAATTTAATGGCGAAAAAAAAGGTATGTGATTTGATGTAGTGACTTTCTCACAGCAGGAACAGACAATACTGCTTAATGTTGAGTATTGAGGAGATGGAGAAAGAGTCAGGCAGCCTACGACAGTGACACACACACACACACACACACACACACACGCTGCTGATGAAGTGAACCGGTGTGGGGGTGGGGTGCTCTTAACTGCAGCGGTGAGATCAGACAGAGAAAGACCAAAAGAGCAGTCAGCACTGATGGTCTCCACTGTAGAGAAAGGCAGACAGAGCGAGGGTTGTCACAAAACCAGTACTAGAAAAACTTCATGATTGTCCATGACAATTCTGATATCACTGCAAAAACGAATATGCTAATTTTTAGTAGAAATTGGGACTATTCTGTTTTGGGATAGTTCACTTGAAAATGTCAATACTATCATCAGTTATTCACCCTCATGTCATTCCAAACCTGTATGCCCTTCTTTTTTTCTGTGGAACAATGGAAAAATATTCTGAAAATGTGTGTTTTGTCCATACAATGGAAGTCAATGGGGTCCAATATTGTTTTGGACTGCACTGACTTTCATTATATGGGCAAAAAATGTTGTGTTCCAGAGAAGACAAGTTATACAGGCCTGAAGGGTGAGTAAATGATAGAAATTCCCCTGACCCATACACAAACTCCCCTGAAAGGGATTTTCCTTCTATCCAAATGATTGAAGTTTGCAATGGCCAAAGTCATTCATCTGAATATGCAGTCTGGTCTCATTGTTTATACGTAGGTATTAGCACAAAGCATACATTTTTGTATGTTTTGACTGATGCTGAAACGTACAATTTGGATGTATTATAACGTTCAAAACGTAAAATTGCTACGTATTTACAGCTAAAAATCGTAAAATATTTACAAATCTTTTATATCAAGATATTTGTATCAATGCATTTTTATAATTTCATCAATAAGCGATTTAGATTTTTAGATCCCTTAACCTAACCCCAAACCTAAACCTACCCATTTATATATGTATATATATAAATATATAAAACATAATTGACTGAAATATGCAGGGAAATGACCATTCTAGTAACAATATAGCATTAAAAATATATTTTTGTAGTCGCTAATCCCACTCCTACCTCTAAACTTCACCATAACTATTTCTTAAAAAATATGTACAGTATAAAAAAAAAAAACATGACAGACAGATAAGTGCAATCACAATAATTTATGTATTGCAAAAATGTCAAAAGCAGTACCAAAAGTAATCCAAATGACGATGTGTTGCAGACACAGTCAACTCTGGCAGAATTCAATAGTTTCGTGTGAGGTACAGAGCAGAATTTAAGTTGTTAATCACTGAAAATATTACCCAGATTATTATCCTGAGCCACTCCGTGAAGGTGCTCATTTCTCATTCAAACACACCTCACAAGAAATACGACATGTCACAATGAGTGATTAAGCAGGCGAGAGCCAATGAGTGTTGGATTTTCCTGCTGTAAACCTGTTGTAAAGTTTCTTGAAGTGGCAACTTTTGAATTTGTAGCCAGCACGTGATTCCTTTTGTAATTATGTTGAGTTTTTTGGTGTATTGTTCTATTGTCAGTAACAGCATGTCGGAGAAAACGCCTTTTGTTTCCCACGGCAAACAAAGCAAATATTACATTATAAGTAATGGTTAAACGATTGCAGAAATGTTGTTAATTTTAAGGGTTTAAAGTGTAGTCTTGTTTAACATTATGTATTCTTCGAAACGAGTTGGCAGCAGAAATCACACAGAAGGAAGAAGGAAGGAAATGTTATTTCATATAAGAAGGAAATGTTATTTCATATTAAGTAAATGAGTTATGTTGTATTAAGTTATGTTAATTGCATTTAATAATGCAGTTGAAAACATAATGCCATTGATATGACAACTGAATACAATATAATAAAATGTTAATGCCGCGTTTTCAATATTCATAAGGATTCATTTGTAAGTCTGTAAAGTTGTTCATATGTAAATAATTTACGTTTTAGGTGTCGTCATTACAACAGTATTATACGTTTAGATGCTGTAAATAGGTCAATATTGTATGTTTTAGTGTCTGTGCAAATGTAAGTAAATGTACGTTTTGTAGAACCACATTTTACGTAAAATGCATACGAATTCTCATGAGATCATGTTGGAATATGAACATAAATCAACAATTAACTAGTTAACAATGGGGCTAGTTCACACTGCCCCAACAAACACCAACACAGAAATGTAGCAGCTGTAGAGTTTTGTTGGGTCAGTGTGTTTGCCCTTTTGGCATTTGTTGTGGTACTGTGAAATATTTTCCAACCAAGTATCCAACAGTGAACTTCAGAAAGTACTGTCGTTTGATTGGACAATGTGACGCAGCTTTAAGTCTCCTTTATAGAGACTGAACGGATTTCTGTGGACAGTAGTTCAGTGACAGGCTTATGTTCAATGACCTGGAAATTAAACAAACCATTTATTGATTCTTCACTGATCTTAATTTTACAGCTCTTCTCAGCAAATATTAATGCAATTAATTGAGAATAATTTGATTAATTAATAGTCAATAAGATAAGAAAATGTATATAGAATGTATAATGTATATAGTATTGTAATGTATATTACAATGGATATAGAAAACAAAAATGTTTTCTTATATTTTTCCTGAAAATATGTAACAACAACAACATAATATTTTACACATTAAATTTGTCAAGCAAATTTAATATTTTGTACTCAAAATATTAGACCTGAACAACACACGTTGCTATCTGTTTAAACTAAACACATTAAGCCTTGCCAGTTTAAACATTCAAGAGTCAGAAGACGTGAATGAGAACTCATGCACACATTGAGAAGATTTCAGAGAGTGCGCAAATATTGAGTCTTGTGCTTGAATGGACAAATTCACACAAAAATTATAACATGCCCGTCTTGGTGAGTATCCTAGCAGACATAGTTGGTTGAACGTACAGTATCAGTGTACTGGATCCGTGCATTGCCTTAAAAGTTTTTAATGTTAATCAAACAACAAAAGACAAGGAAATCACTCACTGCTCTTGACTGAATCTTTATTGTAACTTTAATAAGGATTAATCTTTAATTTATACAGTAAAATATGCAATGTTATTTTACATTTGATAGTCATTTTTTCCCTAAACATAGCACATACCGAACCGTACCGAAAGCGTGACTCTAAAACGGTGATACAAACCGAACCGTGAGTAATCAGAACCGTTACATCCCTAATATACATATTCATATAGATCTTAATACGCCCATTTGTGGCATGTATGCATCTCACTATCACCATCTCCAGTCCACGGTTCAGTCACGAATGGGAACAATGAGCGTGGAGGGATTTTCAGCAGGCCTCTGGTAATAACAGACCTCATTATGTCCTCATTATACCACCATGACAATGTTATGATGATGTTTCAGAAATGTTATGAACCACTCCACCACTCCTATAAAACTCCCTCACTAGGCCTCTGCTTCGGGTTACGCTCCCATCTGGCTACAGGAGCAGACATCATGTCCGAAGCCTGTCATGTGCTCGTCGAAGCCATGTAGCGGAGCGTCACCTGGCCTGTGCAAATTCCTCCCCGCGTCATGGAAACAGGGGGGATGCTTTTGCCAGTGGGAGGGGTTATGCTATGCAAATGAAGGTGCTGGAGCTGTATCAAGGAGGCCCGGAGGCTGTGATCATTTTCTCCCACCATGCCAGATCGGCTCCCCGATCGCTCATACAGCACCACAGCCTAATGGCAGCCCATTAACATAATTGCTAACACAACTAGTGTTCCGTGTCTGAGAGTCATTACCTATCCTTCAGGAGAAAAATACGGAGCGAGAGAGAGAGAGAGAGAGAAAGGGAGAGTACAGAAAGGGGGAATAAATGGATGCAGGGATGGAAGGTGAGTCATACTGCTAACCAGTTAAACCATTATCACGTTCAGAGGGGTGAGAGTTCGTACTGAAACCTTACAGAAGATCTGGATGAGTTAGATATGAAGAAACGGATAGAATGGAAAGAAAAAGATTTGAGGGAGGACAAAACACATAAGTGTAAAAAAAAAAAGAAAGACAGAAAAGAGATAAAAGGCCCTTAAAGAGCAGAAGAGAGAGAAAGGAAGATGATTGGAGGTGGGTGGCCGGTATTTAGTCAGGCAAATGTGCCAGACACATACTAGAGAACAAACCAACCTGCCAGGCAAAATGGAATTCCCATTATTTTTAATTAATCCCTAATTAAAATATATTACTCCACAGATTCCGCAAATCTCTCTTAATATGCAAATGCAGCCCACTGAAAGATATTTACATATCATTAATTAAAGTAGTGCATTCTTTTAGTCTAACGAGCTGTGGTCCAAGTCTGCCAAAGAAAACCCCAACCTACACAGCAGAGAAAAAGAGGAGAGAGGGAGAAAGAGAAAGAGGGAGAGAGCAACAGCGTGCTGGATGCCAACTGAAAGAGGAGACTGGCAATATGGCTGCCACCTCACTAACAAAATATAGCTACATATTAGGGCTTGACATTATAGTTAAGAGAATCATATTTCAACATTTTTCAGCCTTATGAGAATGTGATAAAATACCAAACAATCATTATAGCCAGTTAGGTTTAAAAAAAAATAAAAATAAATAATAATAATAATAATGCTAAAAATAAGTTTGTGTGTATGTATATATATATATATATATGTGTGTGTGTGTGTGTGTGTGTGTGTGTGTGTGTGTTTATATAGTGTGTGTGTGTGTATATAACCTTAAATAAACCATAATCAATAAAAAATAATAAGCATGTTTGTTGTTTTGTTTTGTTTTTTACTAAATGAACATACAAATTCAATTTATATGCACCAATAAAACAAGACTTTTTAATATATGAAAAATGCCACAGACAATTCTGGGAACAGCAAAACAATTTTTTTTTTTTAATTTACTGAAACTGACAGTTTGAACTGATTTATGTAAATTATTAGAACTTATTGACACTGATTCTTTTGTTTCTTTAGTTAAAGTCACAGATGCTTTCACAACACCTCGATCTTAAAGCTTTCACACAAGGAAGAACAGAAAAATTAATCCAATGACACAGTCTTTAGGAAACTTAGCAAGCACATAAAAAGTACAATTTTTTATTTTTTTGCAATATTCACAATGTTGCTTATTTTTAATCATTGTGAATATAACAAGAATATTCATTATATATCACCCAGTCCTGCTATACATAGATCATAGTGTCAGATAAATCCAGTAAAAATCCAGAGGGAATATCACCTGATGTTAAAAAATATTTTTGCTACAAAGAAAACTATTCCAAAAACCCACAGATGATGTTTCCCATAAAAACATGGACATAGACAGGGTGGATCCTTGGTTAATATTGCGCAAATGTGCAGCCAAATTCGACATACACATAATGTAACTTGCGTTTGAGAGAGGGCACAATAAATGGAGGCGACTGGGCAGAATTCATTAAGTTGATAACTGCGGGCTCCATTACACAACTCCACAGCACTGTAATGACTTCTGAGGATTGGGGGAATGAGAAACACGGCAAAAAGAGTAACATGTAAAAAAGAAAATGAAAGGTTTGACTAAAAAAGAGAAAATGACAGAGAGAGAAGGGAGAAGGGATGGTTGGCGGGTTTCTCTTTTGAACCATAAGTCATGACAGCAAAAAAGTTTTGCTAACGCTAACTGTGCATATATTGTAATAACATACAGCTTCCTGGTAACTGAACTCAGTAGCAGAATGTTGGTTGACCCAAAGAAACATAAAAAAATGCTTCAGTTCACAATTGGTTCAGAGCTCAGCAGCTCGTGTTCTTTCTAGGACTTCATCAATAGAGCACATTTCTCCAGTTCTCCAACGTTTACACTGGCTCCCAGTAAAGTATCGCATTGATTTAAAAATTTTGCTTCTCACATTTAAGGCACTTCACAGCCTTGCTCCACCGTATCTTACGGACCCTCTCCACATCTATACTCCTTCTCGCATTCTCAGATCTTCACACTCGAGCTCTCTTGTGTCACCGCGTATACGTTTAAGCACCATGGGAGCAAGAACTTTTAGTTTTGCGGCCCCTCGCCTATGGAACTCTATTCCCCCCAATATACGGAACAGTGACAGCCTTCATACTTTTAAATCTCGTCTTAAGACTTATCTTTTTACCCAGGCTTTCTTATGACTTGCTCTTATTAATTGCTCTTATTATTGCTCTTGTAAGCCTTTATTGTATTCATGATGTATGCAGTTGTGCTGTTGAATTTTGTAATGCAGGCAGGACTTGTTTATTTATTGTTACTGTTTTTACTAGTTTGCTTGCTGTAAGGTGACCTTGGGTGTTTAGAAAGGCACCATTAAATAAAATGAATTATTATTATTATTATTATCATTTTTTCCAATGCTTCATGCTAGCACTTCCTCTGCACGATATGTCTGTTTTAGCAATTAACCTCTTAATCCGCTGGCATCAGAGGTTTGGTTAGCACTCGCGTCCGGTGTAGACACGGTGTAACATTGGTTTTGCTTTGTTTCACAGAACTAATCGTTGCCTGGGTTGCGTACGTATGTGTGGGGCGGAGCTATCAAAATAGGGGCGAGACCCTTTTGGGGTAGGGGCGTGTTTGTTTTGGTGATTTCAAATGTCAACATTGGCTACCAGAAATCACTTACCCTGCCTTTAATGTTACGCAGGTGAAAATATGCAGTACGCGTAATATTGACATGAGCTTCAAAAGATAGTGTGCTATCCAGAATGACACCCAGACTCCTAACCTGCTGAGAAGGACAAATTGCATTATTATCGATATCCACAGTAAAACAATCAGATTTAGTCAAAGTAGATTTTGTACCAATAAATAAGACCTCAGTTTTATCACTGTTGAGTTTTAGAAAGTTGGTTGAAAGCCATCATGACACTTGCAAGACTGATTTATAGAGTACTGTCGGGGCTGTCCATGACATATTATGTTGCACATGAACATCCTGTTCAGCATGTGAAATCATGCATCCTTCCTGTCTCAATCAAAGTCTATTATGCTCTTAACTTATCATTTGACATTCATTTATTATTTAAACAGTGATTAAATGCTTATGTTAAAAGTAAAGTCATAATTGCCATTGGGGGAAACTGGATTTTGTTTAAGCCCCAAGCCTAATGTTAAGTTTAGTGTCAATTAAAGAATTATGGCAAAAGCTAATTGATATTGAACATAGTAAGTTGATAAATATAGTAGTCTGCAAGCATTTAAACAAATTATATATTATATTTACGGTACAAAACCAGTTGTGGTCACAATAAATTATCTGTAAAAAATAGCAATGTAATAACAATGTTTCAGGTATTATGAGATGGCATATTGGTAACTTTGTGTTTTACAACTTATAACTGTATATTTCATCAAGTGATATAATATTAATACACCAGCCAGCATGAACTAAAAATACAGGTGGTAAAACAGAAAGCCACATCGTGAATTTAAAGTTCATTGTAAGTGGTCTGTCTATAAAACACAGTCAATACTCATACAGTATAAATGATATACAGGGTTACATACACAAAGACGAAACACCATCATGACACTATCTAACAACAAAAAAACAGTGATTAAAGAACAGTGATAAAACATGGCAGAAAATACTACAAATATAGCTAGTTTATGAAAAGTCATACCATGAGAATGGCCATGAGAATGATAGAATTAGAGATGCACCGATTGCAACTTTCTTGGCCGATTCCGATTTCCGATTTTTGTTAGTGTGATCTGCCGATACCGATTTTTGCTGATTCCGATTTTCTTTCTAAGAACTATAATTGACAGCATATACAAACAAAAATCTACTTTTCTTCAACGCAAAGTTTTATTTTCATAAAAAAACACAAGTAAAAAGTCAGTAATAAAATAAGAACAAATAAAAAAATGGCAAACAACCGCACAAATAAATGCAATAGAATAAAGGGAGCTATGAAACTAAGTTTTTCAGGTTAAGTAAGATTTTATTCAGGTAAGAAATACTACAGAAATTAAAATAATCAAATGTAAAATAACACATCCAGTGTTGTTCTCTTTCTCAACTATTTAACGTTCTAAAACTGACTGTGTTTAACTGGATACTCGCCAAGATGAGCATTTGACATAATTTTGTATGTATTTGAATGTTTTAGCGCAGTTAGCCACTCATTTTGGTATTTGTGGCTCACAAGCTGTTTGAGACTGAGCATTTTGTGCGCTCCACTAATATAGATCAGTGGTGGTGCGCGCGCTTTTGGTATAAGTGCGAAACCTGCGGGAATGACTATAATGTGCAATATAAGCACTATTTAACCGGAGCTAATGAGACGTGTGTGTGAGAGAGAAGGGGTCGTCGGAGAGATGAGAGTGAGGATGCGTGGCTGATGTTATTGACTGTGCCGCTGGTAACAAAGCGGATCGGCTCGGCTCGAAATCGGAAAGAAGTGAGACTGACCGACCGATCACCTATCCGGGCCGATCATGAGGAAAATCGGCCGATTCCGATCCCTGGCCGATCGATCGGTGAATCTCTAGATAGAATATACATATAAAGCATTAATTACACACCAAATGTTCTTCCTTTCATTGTATTAGCCCAGCAAGTCTGTTTTATTCTGAAAAATCACTTCAACATACATCACGTAACAATTAAAACTTCCAAATTCATACGCAGGATCTTTCAAGAAGGACTTGAACACAGCATACAAACCTACTACAGGAAACAATATTTGACTTCAATTTCACTTAGAATATTTCCATGATGAGCTGCATCTATCATTGTATTGGTAGGGAAAGGCTGGCATTCATGGTCTTTGAATGATCCCTCACCAATCTATCGTGTGGACCTGGCTAATGATAATCATGATTCTTAATGGCAGGCCATTCATTTCATAAATCCTGTCGGGCTTGATTGCTGAAGAAGTTTTAAAAACCATCCTTCATTAATGTTAATGGGCTTTTTTTAGTGGAGGCCAGTTGTGGTTAGGTCTACATGGCAGGTTTCCCAGGCTTGTTACATTGATTCCCTCCACACCGAACCCTGATTGGCACAGTAATCCATCAGTCATGATGACTAAGATCCGCCCCATTGGTTTATTTCAGTCCTCCTTGGGCAATACAGCGAGTGGATGGTTGACAGCTCGTGAATGCTTGCTTATTGAAATCACACAATGGATTGTAATAGCTGCTATAAACTATAAGCTCCTGTAAAAATAAATTTTGATGACATCCCAGAGGAAGTCAAAATTACAAAGAGTAGAAATTTACTCCCACTTTCTGACTGCACGGCAATTACAAAGGAACAAGACAGATGTTTTTTTAGGATCAAATTCAAGAGCCGCTACAGTGAAAATGTCAACATACCGGCCTCAGGATCATCATGAGAATCATAAGAAATTATTGAGATGCTACACAATTAGCATAATATAAAAGTGCCCTATAAAAACTTGTAGTAACGGATATGAGCAAAACAGAAAAAAAACAAGCTCAGAAATAACAAACCCTGAACACTGACTTGAAAAAATCTCAGCTTTTACTTCTTGTAAAACTATTCGCTACAGTATGTGCAGATTGTTTCACAGATAACCGATTTAATTTGTTTTCCATTACTCCCTTTAGCAAACTGCAAGTAAACAAAGAAGCAAAAGGTGTCATATTAATGTCAGATATGCAATAAAAACGCATTGTTTTCACTCTTTATTTTCTGCATTAGTGTCTTCCTTGTGACTGTGGTATTCTAGGACATTAAGCATTATAATTATAATATCTCTTCACTCCCTAATTAACTTAAACATCCATATTTCACAAACAGCTAATAATACTCACATTCGTTACAACCCACTAGCATAAATAAATGACATAATTTGGCATGGGAATAATAGTATTTGTTGGAAATGTCCTTGTTATTGTTGTCAGAACATCCACTCACATTTTATACACACTGGACACATAAAAATGCGTGTGTTTCCTCTCACATTTTATGCTGACACATTGGAATATGAAGAGCAATGTGGCAGGCACAAGAAAAAGGACGTTATTAATATTTTATAAGTCAACATGCTTCCAGCATTCTGCTGAGAGTAATGGGGGGCTAGTGTGTGTGTGTGTGTGTGTGTGTGTGTGTGTGTGGAGAGGGGGATATCTGTGAAGACACACTAAATTTGGACAGTAAGGAGTATCCCCCTGTCAGCGCGGTACACCGCACATTTGAAACGGCCCATTTAACGGCAGCACGTGTCTATCCGCTGTGCTCATTTGCATACTTCAGTGAGGCCCTGATGGATGAAGATGGATGAGAGAAAATCAACCTCGCTGAAACAACTGTTATATCAAGGTTAAACTATCCACAAAGCTCTTAACCTGTGCAGCTTTATCTCCCTGCCGCCTCCACCGATATCAATTCATCAATAGCGCCTTATCGGGGAGGATTTCCGAAAGACGCTCACTATGAGGTGTGGTAATAGAAAATCAAATGAAAGCAAAGTGTATGCAGATATAAGGAGGCACCTGCTTACGATGCTGTCAGGGGATATTACCTTGAAAATCAGTGGACAGCAGCAACAGGAGACGCCAGACAGCTCTGGGTCTAAAGCTAAAAGGTCCCTTTTTTATTTTTGCACAGAAACAACAAGAAATTACTAAAAGAGAGAGGGGGAACAGGTTTAGGTAATGTTGCAAGCCAAATTTGAACATGATTTAACTGCCTGAACACCATAGCTCACAGTGTCAGAGCATTTGCAAAACGGCTATAAAAGTGATAGTACTGCCTTACCAAATTGCACCTTTAATACATTTTGTGAATTTTAATAATTGTTCATTTTGTTTTATATGCAAAATTTTGGAAATTGGGCTGCACCAAATAAATAAATGTATTAAAAGATAAATAAATTAAATTTGCAAGACGGCTCATTATTAAAGAGCAAAAACTTTTTTCTTTTTATAATATAATATAATCAGTGTGAGACGTTATGTCATAATGTGATCTTGTTGTCCAAATCAAGCAGCCTACTTTGAATTGGATGTGCATTCTGGGAAAAGACAATCACATCAGAGTGAGTTCCTGTTTAAAGTAGATATAAATAAAGAAAGGCCATCAAGTCTTTCATAATGGCACTCATAAAAAACACAGTCAGTAAGACAGAGTACACAATGTCACCAGCTGGCCTGACGACACAAGTCTCCGATGAGAGTTCTCCAGTCGATAAGGATTCGATGGCGGAGGTTTGGCTTCAGGTCGAGGTAAACTCTACTGCACATGCCTTGACATCTCACTGTTCATTTTTCTGGCAGGAGGCTTGAAATGCAATATATCACTAGAACAGCCTTCTTCCTGCCCTACTCCCAAATGCACACACACACACACACACACCTGCCACCCATGTTTCCGTCTGTGCTCTCAGCAACGGAAGACCTAGACAAGAGCTGCTAAAAGCAGTTATGTAGGACAGTGGAGCACAATGCTGATTATGCAAAAGGCAAAAAAGGAAAATGACAGTCATTAATAGGATTCCAGGAGTTAACTGTCCATAACTAACACTGCCAAAGGCAAGCTGACAAACAGAGGCAATCGGGAGTGTGTGCATGTGTGTGTATTCAGGATCAGCGAGCATACACTGTACAAACAGTTCTCAGTTTAGAAACAAACTATAATAGCAAACACGCAATTACCCGAAAGACGCAAGACCTGCGTCCTCAAGGTCAGACGCTATTGAATATTTTGTGTTTAGCGTACAGGAAATAATTACTACCCACATAATTACAGAAGGTGACTGTGATGCAATTCACAAACGCACTGTATTGCCTTCGTATCATTTCATTCGTCATCTAGTGCATTTTCGAGGGGAAACCCACTGAGCTATTGCAAGACCTTGAATTCCTTGTCACATGAGGGGCTCTTTGTTTCCCCTCGATTAAGCATGCCTGAGTGTTCAGGGCAGAGTGTTTCACGGTTCCTCGGTGTGTGTGTGATGTTGCCAGGCGGCCGTGATGAGCGCTGACCCCTGCTAAAGCTCCTGCTCCTCACCCCGCTGTGCTAAAAGCTACCTACGCGCTCACTGGCCACCATGTTGGGAAGTGATCCAAATCCACCTCCTCGTGCTCTCCTTGCATGCTCTACCCCTCCGCAGCCGGGCATGCATTCAGTCGCATCTGCTGTGCCATCAACTGAAGTGTGTTAAAACACTTTCTCCTATCACAACTTAATGTGCGGACAACTGAATGTAAGTCAATCGTTGATCAATTTCTCTAAAAAGTGTAGCTAAACATCCATCAAAACATTTTTGTTTGTTTAAGCATCTCAACCTGCCTGACATGCCAACAGTGGTTCAACCAATGGTGTGAGTTTGGGGCGGGGCTATCTGTTTGACTGACCAATGACAGATGGGGGAATGTTTGGGAAATCTGTTTGAAAACAGTCAGTCATTGTTCCTGCAATTTTGTTTGCTGATGCTAGAAGAATAGAAATGTTAATTTAATTTAAGCTCTAGAACTTTGGAAATTTTAACTCTAGAACTTTAACTCAATGTAATCTTCAAAAATAATTTATTTAAATTCATGTTCATTTTCAGAATAAAAATGTGAACAAAAATATGCATAAAAGGACAGGATTATATACAGACACTTTTTTATTAAAATAATAATAATAATAATTATAACAATGTAAATTGTCATAATATATATATATATATATACACGTTACCATTCAAGAGATTGGGGTCAATAAGACTGTTTAATGTTTTTGAAAGAAAGAATATTACAATTTAAAATAACTGATTTCTATTTTCATTTATTCATTTATTCCTGCAATGGCAAAACTGAATTTTTAGCATATAATACTTCAGTCTTCAGTGTCACATGATCCTTCAGGTAATTTGGTGCTCAAAAAAACATTTCTTATTATTATCAATATTGAAAATCGTTGTACTGCCAGATACATACATAGTATCCCCAAAACTGTGATACTCTTTTTTTTCCAGGATTCTTAGATGAAACGAAAGTTCAAAAGAACAGCATTTATTTAATAATTAATAATAATTAATTCATAATAATTAATAATAACATATTATTTTATTTGAAATAAAAATATTTTGTCACATTATTGATTTCTTAAAGTGTCTATACACACTACATCAGCTTTTAGTGGGAATAAATCAGAATAAAACATGCATAAAAACAAAAAATATATACTGTGTAAACTTTTGTTCATTAAAACAGTACATTTACTACGTGATCTTAATTTATTCAAACTGTTACACTTCAAATTAGAAATATATATTAAAATGCATTAATAAAATGTACTTATACACTGTATATACCAACCAAAAGACATTATGTATGTTTTCATGACATGTGCTTTATGAAAGTACACCTCATGAAAAGTTAAGATAAGTTAAAAGATAAGTTTTTCATAAAAAAAGTATTGATAAATCACAGTTGATCATTCACCCACAAAATTCTATTTAAATCTATAACCAGACCTAAAACTATGTTTTTCTGCTTTAAAGTGTTACCAATCAGATAGGAACACCACTGAGGATGGTGGCTTAATTCATCATTTCTCTCCTTCACTCTCGCAGAGAGAAAATATGTACACTCATGTACGTGTTCACGGAGGGGGTTACGCAGGCTCATAGCCAGCCCTTTTGTTTCTCACAGCAGCGCCAGCTTCATTAGCATAAATTAGAATATTTCACGGCAAGAGAGCGACTCATAGCTATGCGTTACCTTCACATAACGACACACTTTCCTCCCACACCCCTCGACTCTATATCTCCTCGCCCGCTGTAACATCTAACCCCCCTGCTGATTAAAGAGAGTGGAGGGGATCTTTAGCACAGCCACACCACACCAATAGCATTACATTAATCTACATTAGAAACATTCATTACATGCTAAACCACTCAGGCAACATGCCTCTTCCCCAGCACATTCTGTATATCATATCATTAGCTTAAAGTATATGGAATGAATATGAAAATACACTTCCCTGTTGAGACATTCCCTCAAGTAAAATACTAAGACGTGGCTGAGGCAACACTATAATTGTATGGTGAAATCTAACAAAGGTAGACGATATCAGTGTCATTTTATTACTCTAATACCCACAATCTATGAAATGAAAACGTGTGTAAAAGTCATTTTTGACTCAATAGAGTCTACAGGATGTTTTAGGTCACATAGCTACTCAGCGTGAGTGTGTGTGTGTGTGTGTGTGTGTGTG
>NW_015538011.1:123365-134643 GCF_001515605.1 Sinocyclocheilus anshuiensis
GTGTGTGTGTGTGTGTGTGTGTGTGTGTGTGTGTGTGCAGGTCCTCAATCCCTCCACGTTTCCATGAACACAGGATACGACAGCGAATAAATGTTGATCAGTGTTGATTCCATCCAATGAGTGCATGTCGACTGACAGTGTTCCTAAGCTGCGGCGAAAGGCGGCCATTAATCTTGGTCTGGTTTAAGTAGCATATATTAATTTGTGTCATTTTTACTAAGTCGAGACAGGAAGGGGCGCTCGCCAGTCCGTGTTTGACTGCTCACAGCAGCGGGAGAAGGGGGGGAACTGATGGCTGGGGGGAATATAGTGGGGTCTTTTATGTATTGCGCCGCTACCATCGTCAAAATCAAACAGTGGGACGCGGGTGAGCGGCAATTGCCGGCCTTTGAATTAAACTAAATGAACTCCTGGGGTGTTGGTATGGCAACCGTAGCTGGAAACGGCACCGCCTTTTACACTTAAGGCACGTAAGGAAATTAATGAATTGAAATGTGTTTGTAACGATGAGGATTTTGTGGCAGAGAGAGCCCTAATGCTGTTATATGGATCACGGCCATTGACTGCACCGCTGAGGGGCTGACTCTGACTCCAGAGACAATAATAGCATCTGCAGAGCCTTACTGTAATTCGCTTTTTTACACTGAGCTACAAACTGCACCACAGACTAATATCAGACAGAAATAAAGGAGCTCCGTCGCATCTGCAAGCAAATTTCCTCTCTAAAGCAATTTTTAATCCAATAAGTGAGTAGATGTTTTCGCTGTAATGGCTCTGAATATGGTATCTGTCAGACAACTATGAACAAAGCTCAGTTTGCAGAACGGCTGGCATTGATGCTGTAGATATCCAAACCGGCCAGTGCTGCCATGCTTTTATGCACTTTAGATGCATTCAAATCTTTTGAAAGGAAATATTAAATGACCATTACGATTATTGTGCCTTACATTAAAACAAACAATGACTAACAGTTCGTATTGTTAATTCATGCAAAAATGAGAAAAGGTATATCCCTTACTTAAAATATAAGTATATGTTCGGGGTAGGGCTGCATGATTAATCAAAATAAAACCGAAATTGCAATATGGCTTAGTGTGCACATCAAATGTTTTAGGTCACACAGCGAGTGTGTGTGTGCAGGTCCTCAATCTCTCCACGTTTCCCTGAACACAGGATACGACAGCGAATAAATGTTGATCAGTGTTGATTCCATCCAATAAGCACGTGTCGACTGACAGTGTTCCTAAGCTGCGGCGAAAGGTGGCCATTAATCTTGGTCTGGTTTAAGTAGCATATATTAATTTGTGTCATTTTTACTAAGTCGAGACAGGAAGGGGCGCTCGCCAGTCCGTGTTTGACTGCTCACAGCAGCGGGAGAAGGGGGGGCCTGATGGCTGGGGGGAATATAGGGGGGTCTTTTATGTATTGCGCCGCTACCGCCGCCACTGCCGTCGTCAAAATCAAACAGCGGGATGCAGGAGAACAGCAATCGCCGGCCTTTGAATTAAACTAAATGAACTCCTGGGGTGTTGGTATGGCAACCATAGCTGGAAACGGCACCGCCTTTTACACTTAAGGCACGTAAGGAAATTAATGAATTGAAATGTGTTTGTAACGATGAGGATTTTGTGGCAGAGAGAGCCCTAATGCTGTTATATGGATCACGGCCATTGACTGCACCGCTGAGGGGCTGACTCTGACTCCAGAGACAATAATAGCATCTGCAGAGCCTTTTACTGTAATTCGCTTTTTTACATTGAGCTACAAACTGCACCACAGACTAATATCAGACAGAAAAAAGAGCTCCGTCGCATCTGCAAGCATATTTCCTCTCTAAAGCAATTTTTAATCCAATGAGCGAGTAGATGTTTTCACTGTAATGGCTCTGAATATGATATCTGTCAGACAACTATGAACAAAGCTCAGTTTGCAGAATGGCTGGCATTGATGCTGCAGATATCCAAACCGGCCTGCGCTGCAATGCTTTTATGCACTTTGGATGCATTCAAATCTTTTGAAAGGAAATATTAAATGACCATTACGATTATTGTGCCTTACATTAAAACAAACAATGACTAACAGTTCGTATTGTTAATTCATGCAAAAATGAGAAAAGGTATATCCCTTACTTAAAATATAAGTATATGTTCGGGGTAGGGCTGCATGATTAATCAAAATAAAACCGAAATTGTGATATATGCACTGCGTGTTTCAGTGTATAACGTGGCACTGTGTACTTTTACGTGAGCAGCTCGTGTTTTCAGTATCTCGGAGTGGCTCGGACACAGTAAATGCTGCTTTATGCAAAATCCACCTCTGCATCCAATCTGAGTTTGAGTCGCTTATAACGTTGGGAATGTAACATATGCCAACAATCTGTAATGAGAAGCGCTTATAAACTGACTTTGGTCAACAAGGGCCCTGCGATTATCCGGAAAAAAAAAAAAAAAAAAGCTTGGGGGTTTAAACCGAAATTGTGATATATGCACTGCGTGTTTCAGTGTATAACGTGGCACTGTGTACTTTTACGTGAGCAGCTCGTGTTTTCAGTATCTCGGAGTGGCTCGGACACAGTAAATGCTGCTTTATGCAAAATCCACCTCTGCATCCAATCTGAGTTTGAGTCGCTTATAACGTTGGGAATGTAACATATGCCAACAATCTGTAATGAGAAGCGCTTATAAACTGACTTTGGTCAACAAGGGCCCTGCGATTATCCGGAAAAAAAAAAAAAAAAAGCTTGAGGGTTTAAAATGGGGATATTAAGACAGCCATAAATAATTAGTATTGTAATTTTACAGTTCAGTTTTAAAAAACTACGTAATATTATTATATTATTTTTAAATGCTCTATATTTTTTTATTCTTCAGTGAAATATTAAAAATAGTATTAGTTTTGTTTCATATTTTATTTAGTAGAAGTAGTAGTAGTAGTAGTAGTAGTACTAGTAGTAATAATAATAATAACATTGCTATATAAACACAAAATTGTGCTGCCCTACAAAAAAGAAAACGCAATTTAAATCATAATCAAATTTTTTATCAGACTAAATACGATTAGATTTTTTCCCCCAAATCGAGCAGCCCTACTTCAAAATCCAAGAATAAGGCTTGAATAAGGCTCAGTTTGCCACAAATTAGAGTGCTGATGATTAATTTCATGTGTTGTGATGACTTTCATACAGGAAAGGAGGAGGGGTGGGTTTAAATAAAGGTTTTGATCCTAGAGCAATGTGAAATAATATTAACATGATGTCGTCAGCCAAGACTCTGTACTGAACGCAGGTACGAAATTCAACAGTTTCAATCAGGCCCACCGTAACCTTAAGCCATGTCAATAATTATTCCATAAAATGAGGGTTTGGGTTCCTTTATTGACCATCCGCAGGAGGAAAACACCTCCCACACAAAAAACGCTTCTTCACTATTCACACGGGCAACCTGTTATCAGAGCTAATTAGAGACTCCCACCTCCGTTATACATTTCTGTAATTAGGCTCTTAAAACATGATTAACATGTCTCAATTACGCCAGTCATCATTTGCATAATTTATAAGGAGCTCTAATTGCGAGTGAGTTTAGACTTGAAGCTGGGTAATAACAGAAACACACAGGAAACATTATGCTGCTACTGAGGCATGTCCGTTCCAACGGCCTAAGTATGATTAGTAATCACGTTCCAAATAAAACAGGAGGAGGAGAGACTCCCCTCATGTAGCTGTAGCAAACACAATATTTCTACACAATTCACCATGACGGTCGTTAGATATCTCGCCAGCTCTAAAATTACGTGCCGCACAAAGAACAAATGAGTTAAGGAATGAAGCCCGAAACTTTATTAAGCGCGGTGGTGCAAGCACTACTACCGCTACAATAAAGGTAAAAGAACACTGTGAATAAATATGTGAATATTACAAGAGTAATACATCAAAATACAACCCTTACAAAAAGTACTGTTTACTTGTGTTTGTTTTCACATCTCATCTCATAATAGCTATATTAATATATGAAAGAAAGACATTTATTTGAAGTTGAAAATTATTTTGTAAGAATTTCGCAGCTGAATCTTGTGTTAAAGGTAAATTAATCACTATTCTGAGGCAAGTGGGAGATACATATGAGGTTGTATCACTCATTTGACATTAGATACAAATAAGGAGCTAGGACATGCTTGTTAGTGTGTGCACGTGTCAGTTTAGATGATAACAGTGTATCAAATATCTCCATATTGCTTTTAGCATCATGCACAAGCCAAAAAGCATCATTTGTTGAATGCCACCTTAAATGAACTCTTGCTTGTCTGCATGAAATGGAATATTTTGATTTGGAAAAATTAAATACATGTTTTTAAACCTATTGTACACTTCATCCATGCAATATATATATAAATCTTCTGCTGGAACAACAGATTTCTCTCTGGTGACATATGCCAAACTTATCCAAACATTTAGTTTGCTTAAACCCCACCTCTTTCTCACAATCGACTGCAAGCTCACATTCAGATCTGCCTCCAGCCAATCAACAACCAATAAATAGAACCCAAAAAGTCCATACCCTTCTTTTCTTTTTTTTTCGACAATCCGTTTCACTCATGTCAAAACATGTAAGAAAATATCTGTGCTACTTCTGTTACATTGCGACTTTATACACCAGAACTGACACAAAGTTGCCACATTTAACACTTGCTCATTAGGGTGCACTCATTTGTCTATTATAAAAATACATAAAAAATTCAATTCATAGATACAATGATTTGAATACAGGTATACTATGAGGAGAATGTTTTCAATTTCCCAACTAAAATTCATTATAAATATTTTAGGGCATAAAACCCCTGCAGACCCTCATGAGTGTGTGTCTAAGCCAATACATTACTTAAAATATCAGATAATTTTTATGACAAGGCAAGGTTAGTTCAGGCTGTAAAGTGTCATGTGGTCCAACTGAATCCTCAGAAATGTAATGGTATGTATTAATAATTCATCAAAATATTTGGAAAAAAAAACATTTACCTTGAAAAATATATTTTTTTTTTTTTAAATAAAAATGAAGATGCATGTAGTCACATGTATTGAAATTGAACTGATGAAAATATGTTATACGTTTTACTTGTTAGTTACAACACATGACATTTTTAGAAGAAAAAAAAAATAATTGAAACTTTTCTAAAAGTTTTTCGAGAATGTATGATATGAACTAGACCCAACCCTGATTTTTTTTTTTTTTTTTCAGATTTTTCCTTTTCTTTTTGGTGGACATTTGTTTGTCATTAACCCTCTGTGGTTCAGCGAGTTCAGGCTAAGTTTAAGTTTATTTTTCAAAGCTCTGTTCATGATTGTGCAAATGTATGTCCATGTGAAACAGGCCTGATGAAAGCCCCAAGGGTAAAAGGAGCTGAAACCTGATACCAACAAACATCCAAGTTAATGTCATTGTCAACGTTTCCATACACGACCATCTATAATTCTATATGTGCCAATTACCAAATTCAAATACACACACAGTGGCCTTGCATTTCCAAGAGCACGCAGTACACACAAATACATAATCCGAAACACTTGTGGTGCTAAAGCAGCCTTGTTTAAAAGCCCCCACCCCGCATCACATCCTGTTCCGTGAGCCGGAATACTTGTTTATACTCGCACGCTGGCCTGTGCTGTGTTAGGCCCTGTGTAAAAATACACGGCGAGGTCAGGAGTTCAAGCCGGCTCTGTCTGCTGCTGGCACACCATACTGCCTCGCTTGTCAGCTGCTTGCCAGAGGAGGGCTCATCACTACGCCGTCCTCCCGCATGGCTGTCAACACGACGATGCCACTAACGCCACCACGCAACACGTGGTGTGCGCCAGGCAACTCGCAGCCATGTCAATCTCGGCAAGACGGCCGTAGGTTATGAAGAATTACGGGAGCCATGTCATTTCATGCTCTCTCAACACGTCTGCAGATGAAATATATTAGCGGAGCGAAAATTTATTGTTCCCGTCGAAGAAACTGTGTCGCGTCTGAATAGGAATTACGAGTCGCGCTTAAAGCAGCAGGCTGAGGTGCCTGAGGTGACGACGCAGTTGATCCAAACATTCAAAGTTCTTGTAAATCAAGGTTATTGCGAGCACAAAAAGTTCATTTTTTAAATCACAGAGCCACTGTTTCATTGAGACAAGCGCTCGGTCGGCTCCATGACCTCCACAGTCTGTTATGAAAGCTAAGACACCACTGTTCCACAGCACGCTACACCATTTCAACAAAACAGACCTGCTACGGATTTAATAACCTCGCTTTTCTGGAATCCATCTGGGACTCTACGGCTGTAACAATGTAAAACCATGAACAAGGCTGACTCTTTATTAAAAAAAAAAATTTAAAAGGGTCTGACAAAAATGGTGGCTGCTCTCATTTGGGCGCTCTGCACGCAGCACATTTGCAGTAAATGTCACGGCGGAGGTTTGAGCCATTTTCTCTTTGGCGGCGGTGGATTTTTAGTGGTGTCTGTCTGTGCAGTGTGAAATTACACCCTCACATTAAAAAGAGACAGAAGTGAACCGAGGTACAGCTCACGTCTAATTCTGTAGAGCACAGGGGGTTTAATGTACAAGGACCTTTCAAATCAACCATCAGGGCTTGAGTTTTTTTAAATAAAGCTTAAGAATTTATTTTCAGTGTTTGCTAAACCATGTTCCTGACAGCATTTTCAACAGTATTAGAAAATGACACCTAAAAACACTGAATCTTTTTTCTTTCTACTTGTGGAGTGTTTTATTAAGTCACAACCAGGCTACTATCAATAGAATTCACTTTAAAAACATCAAAAATCGTTTTTTTTCTCTCTCAATTCCCAGGCCAGGGCTCAAAAAACTACAGAAATAGTTTGCAAATGTTTGTGGCTGAACGTTTGATGGCGTAAATAAAACAAATATATTTCTATTTTATATTTATATATGTATATATATTTACATAGCTTGCCCTCCTGTTCCACTTGACAAGTTTCCTTCCTCCCACTTCCTTCAACAACTGGAAAGCCCAAACTTTCTTTTAGTGTTTTCAAAATGAAACAAACAAACAAAAAAAAAAGCAGGAATCAGCTATGTTAATATTTTTACACAAACACTGATCAAATGCAAGCAGGATTGATTTTGATGATCCGATGCTCCTAATGAAGTCCTGAGAGAGAAAACCGCGGCACAACAGAGGAAGCTGAGATGAACCCCCACCCCCTTGACAAAACACAAACAAAAGCTAAGCATGAGGGGGCATCTCATTTGTGCACTGAGATATTAAAAAGATAATATAGACAAAAAACAACTAATTCACACACTCCTCATTTTGGGAGTGACATCACAACTATAATTCAACCAAAAAAGCCCCATCTTCAAAATCTAACATTTTTATAACTTGTTTGGAGTCTAACCAGGTTCATCTCTTCAGTCAAAAGCCCTGCAGGTTCCTGGTTGCCAGGAACTGTGGGAAGAGAAGCGGGAGCAAAAAGCCATGAAGAGGTCCAAGTCACTTTGTTCTTCATCTTGGAAACAAACTTTGAGTGAACCCCAGGTGACGCCAGCTCAAAAGAGCCAGGCATAACTCTTTTCCTCCTCGGAGAACCTTGCTAAACAAGAGGAGGAAAAAAAGCTAACCTAGTGCCATGAGGCCCCTGTGATCGCTGACACAGTGGCCCTCCGAAGCCCTCTTCAGTCGGCCGTAATTTCACTGTGGAGGGGGGAACCTCTCCACTGCAGCGCCTTTTAGACAGTGTGGCAGAGAGCCAAATTCAGCTTCCATGTAATGAAATCTTTGTAAATTACACTTTGGGGCTAATTAGTAGGAAGATACGGCTGTGTTTTCTTTCTCTTTTTTTTGACATTTGTTGTTGTTTCTCGTTGTAGCAATCTGCCTCGAAAACCTTCACTCAGGGACGATCGCATAATCAAAACAGCATGTTCATTTTACTCTAATGAATAGTGCTTCTGATGGACTTTTTAAACTGCTCTTAAAGCACCTTATTCAACCAGCTACATTTTATGCATAGAAAAACTTCCAAATGTATCCATTAACAATTTAGAATCTGCATCTAGCCAGACAGCACAGCAAAGAAAATAAGGTATGTCGCAAGTTTAGAGTCGAGTTTATAAAACTCAGATGGGCATTATCAAAACCATGAGAAAGAGCGAGTAATTTAAAGCCAACACTCAAAATCTCAATTTAATGATTAAAATAGCATCCTAAAATCCATTGATATGCTCATACACTGTAGGCTATAAAAGTAAAATAAAATGAGAAAAAGCCTCATCAGTGGCGCTCAGTGCAGCATAACATAACCAATGGTACAATGCAATGTAAAATGCTGTATTAAGTAATACACTTCAGCTCAGCTGTACAAATTATAATCCTAGCACACAAAATAATAATAGCTATCTATTTGAAGAATCTGAATGCTGTATGAATCACACAATATTTGAATACCATTAATTTCTGTGTTATTATTGTAATATCATAACTTTGACATAGTGCAGTCTTGACTCTAACTGCAAATTCTCCTCTATCAAAATATCTAAAGTAATAACGCACATTCTCACAAGACATGCAACACATCACTGTATTAAAGAGCTCTCTGGCAAAAAAAAAAAAAAAATCAATATTTCAATATTCAGCTTAATGTGATAACTGGATTTAAACAAAGGGTAGCACTTGCAAGTTTTCACTTTCTGTTCTCTGTGTAAGACAGGAAAACCCACCTGTTTTTTCTTTTATTTCACAAAGGACGTTGAATAGAGCCGGCTTCATTCTGTGACAATTCAGTGCATGTTTCCTAAAAACACAAACAGAAAATAAATACCAAGCCGTCACTATGCATGACCTGTCAAAACTGTCAAAACACAGACATTAGGCTTAGAAGAAATGTCTGCTATATCTGATGGAAATGTGTTTTTGAGTATTTTACAAATGGTATTTGAAAGAAGACAGCTGACAAATGGCTCTAAATTGTGCAGCACTTTTTTGGAAGTGATGCATGTGTTAAATGAGGAAAAACTGTCAGAATATTTCACGTGCATCACAGATAGCACCATAAATTGGATTGCAAAGTGAAATTACTATCAAATTCTCATATAAGGTGACTAGCTATATTCCTTTTCCAGAAAACAGCACAACAAAAATAACAGAATAAATATTAAACCACAAATATAACTTGCATATCAGTATAAAAGTGTTTTAATATGCATGGTAATTATTAAACATGCTTTAAAGTCAATTTCAAGTGGTTCAAATATGATTTCAAAAGTAAAATGCTTGCATTTATTTCAAAGTGTTTTAGAAACACCTGTGTTGACAGTTGCCAAGGCTAATAGGGTCAATTGAATTAATTTTTGTCAACACTTCAGTCATATAAATTAGGCATCATGTAGTTGCCTTATTGATTTTAATTACTATAAGTTAATGTGTTATATTTCATAAAATATTTATATGGAAAGTAGCAGATTTAATACCGCTCCTTCAATACACAAACAAGTAGATACAGAAACACTGTAGACACATTGTCATTGTACAGTTATGGACTTTCTTGCAAAGATTAAAAATGTTTAACCATGCATACTCGGTAACATTTATTTCATTGCTTAGTTCTTAGGTGCTTGCAGTCCAATAAATAAATAAACTGGGTCTGAATCCACCCGCAACATGTAGTAAAGTCTATATGGAACTGAATCAATGCGCTTTCTCATTTGTAACTGCGAGATCCAGGGCAATTGGAAATCGAAACGATGCATCTGGGAAGAAGAAGGCGACAGCTGAGATTGTGCACAGAAGCACTCGGAAGTGGCTGTAACATATTTGTAATGCAAAATAAAAAAAAATTACGCTAGCATAAAAGTTTAAAAGAAGATGCGAAAAGAAAGTCGGTGCTCTTCGGGTGGCGCGTAAAAATATAAAGCAGCTGACTTGTTAAAACACTCGGATTCAGTAGCTGCTATGAAGTTAATAATACAGAGACAGCATGCATACATTCTTAGATATATACCTGGCTTGTGCCTCGTCCAGACTTTGGTCGGTTATGGTCATGATTTGTTGTAATATGTCTCCAATGTCCTGTTTTCTTCCCTCGCCGTCCGCTCCTCCCGTGCTATCCTGCATATGCTGCGCCAGGCCGGGGTGTCCGGCCATGCCCACCCCGTGAGAGGAGTGCATCAACCGGGGCTGATCATCCATCCTCGCCGCTGTTCTCTAGACTCTGATGACTTTTTCAATTCTTGCCTAGGAGAAGGAAAATTCCTTCGGGAACTCTCTCCGTCACTCCCCTTTTTCTTTCTGGATGTCAGGAGCGCGCTTACAATATGGAGAGAAGGAGAGAGGGGAGAAAAGGCAAAGCTCCTTCTCACAGCTGGTTTGGGTGAAATCTGATCTGAAGAGCTGCTTTAGGATCAAGCCACTCCTGCTCTTGCCACCAAAGCCAAGACAACAGAGCCCAACTTTGTCTAAGGGCTGCTGTAATCCTGTGTAATCTGCGACTCTGCCGAGTAACTCCTTGTTTCCTTTGACAGCTTTAAGACGTGCTTTGAAGGCGTTAAACGTGGGGAGAGAAGTGCTTTTGTTTCGCACAGGTCTGCTGGCAACACTGACACATAACGGGAGGCTCCGCCCACCAACAATGGCTCATAGCGATGGGGCACCGCCCATCGCCCGTGATTGGACGAGAGCGCGCTGTTGGCCCCGCCTCGGTTCTTCCACGATACGTCAATCATATTCCCGAGGAAGGTGGGTCGCCGTAATAAGCTTTAAAATGTGGCGTTAGCGCTGGGACTGGACAGGGTGGTAACACGGTGATGGATAGGGGTTGAACATGAAAATAAATAATGGTGCTTGGCGTAAAGTCTCAGTGTCCGCTCTTCCCCACTATCAACCAGGACGGGACTGGAGCCCCATGTTATCTCGTTCTGTAAATGAATGTGGTCATTAATGAACGTTTTCATCTGATTCCACCTGTAACATTTATGACTAAAAATTATTTTTGAGTTTGAATGGCTTAAACAGAGTTGTTAATGTATTTTGCACAAAGTTGTCAATTATAAATGAAAGTCAAACTGTCAAATGTGAACATTTGTACATAAAATTATGTCTGTGTCAAAACCCCATAAAACATGGCATAACACATATACAACTGCCATATTTGATACAAGTAATATTTACAGGGTCTATTAATGTATCATGCAGATTGCTCTGTCATATAAACCATGATCATATTACATGTAAGCATGTAGTGTAAGATGAGGGAAAATGTCCCCCTTAAAACACAC
>NW_015538011.1:134712-136881 GCF_001515605.1 Sinocyclocheilus anshuiensis
TATATATATATATATATATATATATATACATTCCTCCTGACCATGCCCACTCAATGTGTCTTGGAAAAATGATCAGACAGGCAGTTTGCTCAGCCATGTGGTCTATTTAATGGTACTAAATTCACTGGCTATTGACATGGAGCTCAGAATGTGGCAGAAATGTGACACTCTGGCTGCAGGTGCTGGGAAAAGGACCAATAAAGAGAGTGTTAAAGAGGCCATTTCTGATGCCTGAGTACCCATCACATGGTGCAAATATTCCAGAAGCACCACTCCAACTATTCATGTGATGTCTCATCCCTGTGCTCAACATATGAGGTGTGTCACCTTCCATTATGTTCCTTATGAGAAACAACACCACTTTAACCTGTCCTACTTAGGAGATGACTGCTGACATATACTGGTCGTATAGGTAATATCACAACTTTTTATTGCATACAATATCATCAATTTCAGAGAGCAAAAAAGATATGTGAAGGATAATGTAGAAATCATTCAATGCATTATGACTATATTCAGAGCTCATGTATTACATTCTTTTTTTCTTCTTCTTTTTTTCTGATTGCTATGATAAATGGTTTATTAAGGAAAAACTCTTACCAACAAAGATAGATAAGTGCAAAATGTAAAAAAAAAAAAAAAAAACATGCTAAATTTAATATTGATGTTTGGTCATGCTTTAGTTTGGGGACCAATTCTCACTATTAACTATGCCTTTTGCCTTAGTAAACTCCTAATTTGCTGCTTATTAATCATTAGGAAGGTAGTTGTTAGGTATTGGGTAGGGTTAAGGGATCTACGAAATTAGCCACCACTTCCCCAAAAGTAAAATAGTTATGACTAGACAATAATAAATGGTTTAAGCAAAACAACTCTTGCCAACAAAGATAGAAAAAAAAGTGCGCAGTTTAGAAAAAAAGGAAACCCTAAATGTAATTCCCTTTCAAGGGAACTTCGAACGGTGTCCTCTAGGGGTCGCTATGGGGAACGCCTCGACGTGACCCGTGTCTGAAGTATACATTCAAAACAACACGTTTGCCGGCGACAGCCTATGACGTCACTACCGGTGCGACCACAGTATAAAGAGGCGCCAGAAGAACACGTCATCCTCTTCTTCATCTTCAAGTGACTGTTTTGTTTGAAGCATGCATTCCAGTGGTAAGAACGATCTTTTCTTCCCCTCTTGCGCTCGTTGGCCGCGGATGAGGGTGAGCCGTTGGAGGATGATGATATGATTTCCTTAACATCATCTGATCCAGCGGCCAGTGCTCTGCTGGGTTCTGCCCAGGAAGAGCAGGAGATGTCTGAGGGGGGCGAAGAAGTTGAGGCTGAGCCCTCCCAATCCTCCTGCCCTGCGTATGATGAGCTATTGGAGGTTATGGAACGTGCCACGGTGAGGCTTGACTTGCCATGGAAGCGGGCCAGGAAGATGGTGCCGCGAAGTCCTCTCGACGAGCGTTATCGTTCTGACCATAGCCCCCCAGCTCAAGTGAGCCTTCCTTTTCTTCCTGATCTCCATACGGAGATCGAGAAGGAATGGAGGAGGCAGTTTTCCTCCCGCATCCATAGATTCCAGCATACAAGTTATGCCAACATCGAGGGGAAGCACGAAAGCGGCTATGAGAGGATGCCCCCTATAGAAGAGATGCTGGCTAGCTATCTCTCTGTGGGTGAGACATCCTCTCTCAAGGCTCCCTCCTTGCCATCTAAGCCCCTTCAGGATACATCTCGCTTAAATGGCAGGGCATACGCAGCAGCAGGTCAGGCTGTCGCTTCGTTGCACACGATGGCGGTGCTCCACGAAGGTCCAGGTCTGAGCCCAAACAACACAGGGGTCCTGGCCCATCTCGGTCTGAGGATCAGAGACGGGCACAGAAGGCTAGTGTCGCGGCTCGCGCTCCTCACCCACCTGCGGGTAGGGCTAGGAGGAATCGCGGGTCAAAGGGAGGTAGGCAAGACCTGAGGGAGGTGATCCAGATGATGCGTTCCCAATGCTCTCGTCCGGACCAGAGTGATACCTGAACATCTACTCATCTCCCTCAGGGGGTTTAACATCTGCCCTCATCTTCCCCTTCCTAATTCCCCTGTAACCACCATCATCTCCACCTGACCGAGGTTAGGTAGGAACGTCCTGTGCCTGCTTTGCAGTCTCCTATGCTGGACCTTTGA
>NW_015538011.1:138095-141264 GCF_001515605.1 Sinocyclocheilus anshuiensis
GAAGAAGCTGAGGCTGAGCCTTCCCAATCCTCCTGCCCTGCGTATGATGAGCTATTGGAGGTTATGGAACGTGCCACGGTGAGGCTTGACTTGCCATGGAAGCGGGCCAGGAAGATGGTGCCGCGAAGTCCTCTCGACGAGCGTTATCGTTCTGACCATAGCCCCCCAGCTCAAGTGAGCCTTCCTTTTCTTCCTGATCTCCATACGGAGATCGAGAAGGAATGGAAGAGGCCGTTTTCCTCACGCATCCATCGATTCCAGCCTTCCTTTTCTTCCTGATCTCCATACGGAGATCGAGAAGGAATGGAGGAGGCAGTTTTCCTCCCGCATCCATAGATTCCAGCATACAAGTTATGCCAACATCGAGGGGAAGCACGAAAGCGGCTATGAGAGGATGCCCCCTATAGAAGAGATGCTGGCTAGCTATCTCTCTGTGGGTGAGACATCCTCTCTCAAGGCTCCCTCCTTGCCATCTAAGCCCCTTCAGGATACATCTCGCTTAAATGGCAGGGCATACGCAGCAGCAGGTCAGGCTGTCGCTTCGTTGCACATGATGGCGGTGCTTCAGGCGTACCAGGCTGATCTGCTGAAAGACCTGGATAAAGGGGAGGGCCTTTTCCCTGATGAGGTAGCTGATCTGCGCCACAACACGGATCTTGCTCTCCATGCTACTAAGCAGGCCGCCTCTGCTATGGGCAGATCTATGGCGGCCATGGTAGTAACGGAGAGACATCTGTGGGTGAACCTGGCAGATATCGGGAAGAAAGAGAAGGGCTTTCTCCTCGATGCTCCGGTTTCGCCTTCCAAACTTTTTGGTACCTCCGTCGAGACGGTGGTCGAGAAGTTTAGGGAGGCGAAGGCGCGCTCAGCGGCCTTCAAAACCTTCATTCCACGAAGGTCCAGGTCTGTGCCCGAACAATGCAGGGGTCCTGGCCCGTCTCGGTCTGAGGATCAGAGATGGGTACAGAAGTCTATTGTCGTGACTTGTGCCCCTCCCCCACCTGCGGGTGGGGCTAGGAGGAATCGCGGGCCAAAGGGAGGTAGGCAAGACCTGAGGGAGGTGATCCAGATTAGGCGTTCTCAACGCTCTCATCCGGACCAGAGTAAAACCTGAACATCTACTCATCTCCCTCGTGGGGTTTTAACATCTGCCCTCATCTTCCCATTCCTAAATTCTCCTATAACCACCATCAATTTCACCTGACCGAGGTCAGGTAGGAACCTCCTGCGCCTGCACTGCAATCTCTTATGCTGGACCTATGATGTTTTGGTTGGTTCTGTGTTTTACATAGTAACCACCTTACTGATGGTCCGGACTCGAGGCTTCTTCGGGCTTCGCTTCTTGAATGGAGCTCATGCGCGGGAACCATGGTGGGTGAGTATGATCCATTTTAAATAATTATAAAACGCTGGTGGTTGTGTGAATCCTTCTGCTAGCCTTCTTTGCAGTGTTTCCGGGACCTGTGTGTTTCTGTCCTTGTCTAGGGTAGGTCCTCTGTGAGCACCCCCTCTGCTGGACTCAGAACCTGGCTATCGACTTTTACGGTGATGACCTCACATGTCTATACTGGATCCAGACTGGATGATAGCCCTGTTTCCGGCTTCATGCTGCCTGGATCATATGGCCAAGTCGTTAGGCTTCTGTGGGAGCCTTCTTGGTCATCAGGTCCCCGGTACAGCACCGCAGTTCTGGGATCTGCGGGTCCTTCTTTCTGGTGAGCTCTCTGGAGTGTATGCTTTGTGAGATGCTCCCCTCCAGGATGTCCGGGCTGGGCTTATGCCTCTTAGGCTGCCCTGACTGGGATGCCATATCCATGTTCGCCCCGAGGGGCTTCCTGTGTCAGGATATCCTTTCTCAGAATGGAGCTCCTCTCGCTGAGGCGTCGAGCGGCTTTACTCCACTCTGCAGTCCGCTAGTTGCGTCGTACTGCCATCATGGTGAGCCAGTCACACCTCTGTGGAGTGGGTCTGAGTACACTGGGTTCCCTGAGGTATGAGGGGGCAGCGTTTCTGCGGAAACCCTTCCTGAGTGTTCTGGCTCTGAGGAGAAACAGCTCTCTGCCCTCACTGCAGAGAGGGTCCCTTTGAGCTCTCCGGTCCTGGGTAGGTCCTCTACCCTGGGCTATTGGTCGCTTCGGTCGAGCTGGGTTCCTCTCTCTCTTCGCTAGTGATTGAACCCTCCGCTCTTGAGCTCCGTGGCAGTGACATCAGGTAGTCGGGCCGCTTGCTGCTTCCCTGATAAGCTGCCTCTATCTCCAGGCAGTGCTCCCCTCACTTCAGAGGGTTGTCTATGAGCCTGCCGCTCCCGATTGAGTGTCTGAGGACTTCTGGGCATCTGTGAGCAGATGTGTAGGAATCTTTCTAAATCCATGCTATGGTAAGTGCACACACTAAGCTTCTGTGCACTTTCTAAAATCCACATTGTGGTAAGTGTGCACGCTAAGCACTCTGCACACTTTCGTCGTAAGTGTGCACGCTAGGCATTCTGCGCACTTTCTAAAATCCTGTATGGTAAGGGTTATGCGCTGTCAGCCTTGTTCCCTTTCTTTAAGTTGTCTTAGGCGCCCGGTACTCGCCTTGGGCTCCACTCGACTAATGTGTCTCTGTTGATACATTTCTGAGCAGATGGAAAAAAATGCATGTTTGGGCCCTGTTGTTTCCAGGCTCTGAAAAAAAAAAAAACGGGTCTGTTTAAAGCAGGACCAGGGCTGGATTGGTAATCGGGCATACCGGGCATTTTCCCGGTGGGCCGACGCACTTAAGGGGCCGACAGAATGTTTTTTTGTCGAAAACCATCACGCAGGGACAGCGAGCAGCCAGTGGCCCATTGGTTTGTCTCCTGTATTGACGGCGTAAACATCCAATCACAATGCGCTATAGACGGAGCGATTAAGTATTTTGCTCTGCCTATATAAAGATCGCATCACCCCAACTTCTTCCTCGTCAGCTTTTCCCATGTTTTCACAGGAGATTTATCAAGAACAGGCTTGCTCTGCGGTGAGTGATGCGGGCCAAAGAGCAAGGCAGGAGGAGAAGAAGAGAGTAGTTGAATTGGTAAAGTGCTTGATAGGGACTCGCAACGGAGGCAGGAATCTAACCTATCCTAATGTGTGTGCGCGGCTGTGCGCCATGAGTGTATGCGTAAACACTTTTTAATAAAACGTAAATT
>NW_015538011.1:141586-154456 GCF_001515605.1 Sinocyclocheilus anshuiensis
ATATATATATATATATATCGAAGTGGTGATGGGCCGCCTGGACCAAAAAATGCCAGGGCCGATTTTTTGTCCCAGTCCAGCCCTGAGCAGGACCCATGCTCTCTGTCGGGTAGAGAGCATGAGGCTGGATTGGGGTTACAATGCCTTTAATCTAGACAGCATCGCTCCCCTCACTGTAGAGGGTTATTTATGAGCATGCTGCTTCCTTCGTTCGAGTTCGCTCCCCTTTAGAGGAGTTGAATTACCCGCTCCGTGGGCTGTTCTCGTGGTGGATTTTAGTAGTGCTCCCCTCAATCAGAGGGTTGCCTATGAGCACGCTACCCCTTTTCTGAATTCGGAGTTCTCCTCTCACATGGAGGGTTGAGTTCTCTGTTTCCCAGAGCACCTGGAACCAGCAACATCAGGCGAACTAGACCCTTCATCTGCTTCCCTGATATGCTGAGTTTTTTGGCTAAGCTTACAGTACGCTTACCCTTCAGGATTTCTACGAACATGCTGTAGGTCGAGCCCCCTCTTGGCTGAGAGCTGGATGTTATGCTCCCTCAGCTAGGTAACGTACTGCTAGCCAGACCAGCATTATGAGCATGAGGATGAGTTGGTGACTTCTCAGACATATTGTTCTATGGGATGCACCATTTCCATCTATGGCGCTCTGTGTATGTTATGGGCTGCTCCCTCAGAATGTCACGGTCACATAAGGTCTCTAGATCTGTCCGGTAAACAGTCTCTAGGGCCCCTTAGCAACGGTAACTTTAAAATCCATGTTATGGTAAGTGCGCACGAGAAGTCCCTGTGCACTTCCTAAAATCCACGCTGTGGTAAGTTCACACATTAAGCATTTTGCGTTCTTTCTAAAATCCTGTATGGTAGGGGTTACGTGCTGCGGCTTCGTGCCCTTTCTTTGAGTCGGTCAGGCCCCGGTTCCACCTTGGGCACCAATCTACAGTACCTATGTATCCTCAGGATACCTACTTTAACAGGGTGTTGCTACTAGGGGTCTGTTGAGACAGTTCCTTCAGCAAGCTCATGCAGAGCAAGCGGTAGCCCCCTGGGTGACAGGCCAAGACCTAGTACGATTCTAGGCACTTGGTTGTATCCCCTTAAATGAATCTCTTCCTGATTCCAAGCCTTTGAGCTCTATCCTGGGCCCAGGAGTCCTGGCCCTAACAGGTAAGTTTATGGGGTATGTAGCTTAGGCCTTTGGCCATAGGAGATGATGTCACTGACAGCCGTCTAACGTCCCAGGGGCAACTCCCTTAAAGCTTTGGTAGAGTTGGTACTTAGTGCTCTCCTGTGGTTTGGCATGCACTCCCCTCAGCATGGTGGCGTGGGTATACCGTTCCTCATTGCGACCCCTAGAGGACGCAGTTCGAAGTTCCTCCCTGAGTAGGGAACGAGACACTGCGTCCTAAAGTTTCCTTGCCATGCTTCGGACGCAAGCTTCAGACAAAGAAGAGGATGATGTGTTCCAACGTGTTGATGTTATTTTGAATGTATGCTTCGGACACGGGTCACGTCGAGGCGTTCCCCATAGCGACCCCTAGAGTGTCTCGTTCCCTACTCAGGGAACCATGGTTACATATGTAACCTGAGACGTTCTTATTTTACTAGCCTAGTTTTTCCTATATTTACCATTTGGAACAACCAGCCCGATATCCTGAGATAACAATTATTTTACAAGGTGGCGATTTCGCATGAATTTGTACAAATCACAAATACATACGTAAAATTTAAGATTTTTAGAAAAAAATCATGAAGGTCAACCCTAAACATAATTGTCAGTGTGGTGGGGTATCACTATTAATCAGTGATAAATAGTTAATTAAACAAAAAACTCTTAACAAAGATAGAAAAATGAAAAACACTCAATTTAATTTACTAGTTGTATCCTAGTTACCATTAGTAACAACCAACCCGATACATGCGCAAATGTAAGATTTTTAGAAAAAAGGATGAAGGTTCACCCCTAAACTTAACCGTCAGTTGGGCATAAGCAGATCATATGAAAACATACAAATTAGATTAAATTAAATTAGATTAAATTAGCCACTAATTTGTCAAAATGTAAAATAGGTATGAATTGAGATGATGAGATAGTATTGGATTTATTTTATTTTTTTTTGTAAATGATGGCAAAATGTGATCTCTACTCTTGGTAAAATACATTTTTTACACCACAGTAGAAGTTAAATCGATCCATCAGATTTCTCATTAGTTGAAGAACAAGAGGAACTAGTTAATGATAAAAGGAATTGGCCCTGCTGCTGTGATAGTATCTGAAGACTGCTGGGCTGGAACAGATGTATAGGCTAAGTGACCTTCCTCTGTGGAACCAGACCTCAGTGATTGTCTAACCTCTTCACAGCTATAGCCTACAGCCAGAACAGACTCTACAGCATCATGTACCGTAGCCACACAGCTCAATGTCAAACATCTTCTGAATGAAACAGGAAAGAATACAGTGTTTTTGCATTAAGTATTGACTCACAAACAGTTAGCTGCTTGTATACTTGTCCAGAAATTTTAGTAGAAACATTGCAAAAATTAAACTGCTGCATAAACAGAATGAACATCTCTTATTAATGAAGAAAAATGCAACATCTGGCTTGAATATTAGCCTTTTGATATGGTTTGCCATATTTGAACATTTTCAAGTCATTCTAGCAGTGTCAGAAATTGCCCGCACATTAAAAAAAACTGATGCCCAGTCTGAATTTACAATGAGCTTCACGCAGCAAATAACACACTTACAGATATTTGACATTCTCTTGTAGACGCTTGAACTCTTGTGGTTTGAATTTAGAATAGTTCGGTTTTCCCTACCGATCAGCAGTTCTGTATTCCCAGCGGTGAGAGGAGCACATTGTGCTGCCGCTGAACACTTTTCTAGCTCACTCGTTTCATTCATATTTATGCCAGCTCATCTAAATTGTCCTCTCTAATAACGTGTGATCTGCATACTCTCACTTATATCAAGCACATTCATCTTTTTCAAAGCTTTGGAAACATTTAAATAGTTGTAAATGGTTGTGCGGTGTGAGGCTGAATAGTTGGGTCAATGAAAAATAATAGTATCCATGATAAAGAAATTGATTTTTTTTTAAATAGTGTAAAAAACACGTTCAGTTCTTAGAAATATAATTTATGTTATAGTTTGTAATAGTATGGCTTTATTGATAAATGATAATACAATACTGTAGTTATGTAATAGTATTTATGTTGGTTTTGTATGGTTTTGAAAGAACTGTATAGAATTTTAAAGAAAAGTTTCAATTTAATGTAAAAAATAAGCTTATCAAATGTGTTTATAAGTCATTGTTTATATGAACTGCACTTTTAATGTGTTTTTAAAATAAATTAATAAATGAAAAAATGAAGTGTCATGTCCTGTAAGCTCTCAGAGAAATAAATATTAATCATTTTGTTTGCCTTTTCATTTTCACCACTGGCAATCTTCAATGCCAGAGGACAGACAAAATGATAAAAGGGAGAGACTGAAGGTTATGATGTCATGTTGCCATGACAAGGAAACACAATTAGCATGTTACAAAATATGAAAGTGTTTTTTATTGCCCGCAACATTATGAAGGATTACCAGAAGCTTTGTGTTTCATGTTAAAAACCCCTTTGGGATTCAATCTGCATTAATAATTTATTATTCTTAAGTAAGACATTAGATTCTCATCACCTCTGTCATGCCACAGTGTAACAGAGGCTGAGTAAAGCACTCATGACACGTCTATTGATCACTGTTGCACGGTGAGTGCAGACCAGGTTGAGAAGACATTGCAGTGCTGCAAGATTCAAGTACATCTCTCAGGGGGAGGCTGTGATGAAATATTCAGTTGTTTGGGGCGCTGTATCCCCCAAGCATGTATAAAAGGCAGTGTGAAATAGAGAGACCTGGACACAGCTTGAGTCTGCATCAAGTGCAAAGCTAAAAACCTCTCCATCTCGCAAACTTAAGACGGGGCTAGAGGAATTAAACTTGCATTGAGCTTTAAATGGGTTACAGGTCAGCGGTTAATTCAGCATTTTGCGCTTTCCTAAAGCTTTGAGGATAAGAAGAAATCTACCTGTTCACTTAACACCGTGTCTCTGAGGAACAAGTGGGGTTTTTTTTCTGTCATTACCTTCAGTAGTTGTGTTATAAATACAGCAGACACCCAAATCTGAGTAATTTCAGAACAATGTTACCCTGTGATTTCACATGCAAAAAGCTTTTTTCCATTGTAAAATGCTGAAACGTTGGTTACTGGTAAGTTTAATTCATCTAAATGTCCCTTTCTGAGTGTTTCTCCCGAGCATCCCTCCATAACCCTGTCAGTTTCCTAGGCCATTGTGAGGACACACACCACACAGCAGCTCCTGACCACAGGAAAAAGGGAGCGGGACCTGTCATAAAGCATTCTCATTTATGGCTGCAGGGTGGATGCCTGGAGGAACAGAGAGATATAGTAAGAGAGAGAGAGAGAGAGAGAGAGAGAGAGAGAGAGAGAACACTACTGTAAATGTCAAGAGATGCTACTGGAAGGCCACTCAGCACCTCCCACCCTCCCATGTGAAAAGGCCACTTAGAGCAGTGGACAGATAGCAGGCTGAGTTTATGTGCTGACCCAGCGCTCCAAATCAAACTTACAAATAGCAGGGGCTGGGCAGGCTGGGCCGGGCCGGGGGAGGTTGGGGAATGAGAAAGACATTGAAGGAGAGAGAAATTGAAAATAAATAAATAAATAAACAGGACTAACAGTGACCTACATGTTTTGCACTGCCAATACATCATCCACCTTAGCTTACAGTAAATGTAGGATTGGGAACTGAGTACCTGAATAAAAACTCAATACTCAGTTTTTCATCAAAAATGATAAAATTGCATAAATGAATGAAGTTTGTTTATGTTTTAGTCGCGTGGCTACACCGCTGCTAAATCTACACTGTGAAATAGACAATATGACAACTGAAGTCTGAACATACAATTTCTGAATGAACAACTGCTACCAACTACTTTTTAGTGAATCTAAACCACAGAGAACAAATGATGTTGTCCAACTACCAAACAAACAAATTAAGCCAGATCTCCGACAAACAAGAAGTAACAAACCAGAGGTAATTCATTCTCAATGTAGAGCTGTACGGGAGCTGCATGGAGTTCCAACCATATGCGCATGTGGAAATTTCACATCTGATTTGAGCTTTGAATGAGTTGAAATATTTGAACTTATGTGGCCAGATGGTTTGCAACCGCCTGGCCTAATGTAATGTATTTTAATTAAAAATTAACACAAGGTAAGAATTACCTATATTTTTTTAATAAAACATTAAACACTATTTCTATAAAATGGTGGTTTAGGCAGACTGGGTGTCATCAAATCATTAATTCCAGTTATTAATTTTATCGTGGTGAATAAGCAGAGGGTAACGATTGCCGCATTGATCGCCCTCTAGTGGCAGTCGTACAAAACATACAAATTGGTAGTGAACCAGTTCAAATTCAGCATGGTAAAACCGCGCATTTTAAAGAAGTAGAAATAAAATTGTACCCCAAAAATATTGATAATTCTACTGTCACGGTCAGTTTTGATTAGAATACATCACATCCAGTCTTGCAGTCATATATTGTAGTTGCAAAATTTCCAAAAAATATTTTTATATATGGGTCATTCTACAGAAACGTCCACTTTTCTGTCCCTAGACTTTACAGAAATATTACAATTGAAATACACATTAGGGTTACAATATTTTTATATTTTAAAATGAAACAATATGTTATTTGAACAATTACACCTTCCTGAGCTATCAATGTGGCATTCTTTTTTTTTATTAATTATATAGAATTTCAAGTACCACAAAACTGCTTGTCCCCACAGCCATGTACAGAGGGAAAGTGCTTTATTTTGAGGTCAAAAACAGGATTTTCTACCATTTAAAATACAAAAGTCTATTCATAACGATCAAATATATGATGTAAATGGCATAAAAAAACAAAATGCCAAATAATTATTATAAAATATATAATGAAAATAGTGGTCCCCTGGAGTTGTGTCACTGGTGTTACCGCTTAACAAAAGTATTTTATTTTGGAATAAAAAAATCACACTGATGACATCACTCGACTACCTCCTTCCCCTTTCCTGAAGATCTATGAAGGCAGGCCCATGGTAAGTCCACTGTCTCTTTTCAGTTATCAGAAATGTTCTCATTTATCTCATGATTTCATATGAAGCTTTTAGTTGACGTCACTGGTGTGACCTACTTTATTGTTAGGGAATTGTAAAAAAAAACTAGAATACATTTGGATTAAATTACTTAATTTAGAGAGTATAACATGATTGACAACAAGTGGTTTGATACCTAGCAGCAGCCATTTTGTAAAATGCATTTTTCATGAAAATTGTGACTGGTGTTATTGTTACTAGTGTTACCTTCTTTATGGGTAACACCAGTGACTCCCATTTTAGATAAACTTAATTCAAAGCTATTAATTTAGTTCTTTTGCATAAAATAGCACTATGATTTTGTGATTCTAACTTTTATTTATCATTGTTAATCCTCCTTTGGTCAGGTATGGCTAAATTGAGTGCAGCTGAGAAGCAGCGACTTTACAGACAGCGTAGGGATGCTGATCCTGAACGTAGAGCAGAATACTTGCAGAAAAGGAAACGGAGTTATGTCAGAGACATTGAAACAAAACATCTTGCCATACCAAAAGTGGACGTTTCTGTAGAATGACCCATATCCAAAACTCAAATCAGATTTAAAAAATAAGTGTACACATAAAAGGTCTGAAATCCACACACTTCCTATACTTGTCTCCATTGGAAATGAATGACTTTGAATGAATGACCAACAAATCAGTACGATGCAGCTTAACCAGTCCGATTCACCTCTTAAAGCTTGTGCAAAGACACCTTTTGCAATAATTGTTTAACATTTATTGATTTTTGAAATTCTGAAATTTATTCTGTAATGGAACTGTCAAGGAACCGGAATCGTCCATAGGAATCAAAACCAGAATTGTTCAATTCTTTGCAATTTCCATTCAGAAACATGTCTGGTTAACATGATTTTTTTAGACCATGACACTCAAGACTTCTTTTTCGTCTTTCCTTTTTAAAAAGTGTTAGGAATGGAAAACACATAACTAATGTGGGATTTTCAGTGCTGTTCATAGCATTTTCAGGCTTATTTGCATTAATGAAATGGCTGTTCCTTGTCACAGTATGTTGTCTTTTATTCCCCCACACTTTCTTCATGCCATCTCTAAAATCCCTGTGCGACTCTTCACGGGAGTGCTGTGGGAAAATCCGACTGTCAGTGACGACAAGACAAATGAATCGCGGTGTCAGGCGCGCGTGACTTCAACGATGACAGACTGAGAAGAACTGTCCCTCCGTCGACAGGCATGCTTCAGTTTTGGATTAATCTGAATAAAATAGTTCCCCTCTCATCATAAGGAGCTCTGCCGTATGTTTCCATTCCCAGTGAGAGTGTGTGCGAAGAGTGACCGAGGTGGACAATGAAGACAGCTAACTGTTATTCCACCTTACCATCAGATGCCACTCTGATTGTGTTTGTGTTTCTCTGAGAAAAAAAAGGGGGGGGGGGGCAGCATCCAGCAGTGAGACTCAAGTGTCAAGGCCTAGAGCAGCTGCATTATGATTTGTGCATTTTCTAATATTCTGGGGGGAAAAATACCAAGATAAACAAATATTAATACAAATCACCAGCTGGAGTGCCCTTGATAGCCACCAGAAGGCACTCCATTCCATACCTTTGCCACTCTATCCTGGATTGCATTTCCCGAGGTTCTGCCATGGTCGCCATTTTGTGTGTCTGGGCTATACTCACTTCTGAGGGGGCGGCGTCTGCTCCAGTCCATGAATCTACTCCAGAGCCCTCTCCAGTCTATGAAGCTGCTCCAGTCCATGAATCCGCTCCATAGCTCTCTCCAGTCCATGAGTTTGCTCCAGAGCTCACTCAAGATCCAGAGCTCAGTTTTGTGTTGATTTCCCTGCCTGTCCTGTTTCGACCACTGAAGTCACTCTTGAACTTTCTGCCAGTCCTGTGACAGCCAAAGAGGCCATCCCTGAATCCCTTTTCTGCCCTGTTACAGCCAAGGAGGCCGTCTCTGAACTCTCAGCCTGTCCGGTAACGGCTATTCAGGCCGTCTCCTAACTCTTAGCCTGTCCTGACACGACCATGAAAGTAATTCCTGAACTTTCTGAATGTCCCGTTAAGGCCACAGGGGCAGTTTCTAACCTCTCTGTGCTCTCTATTGCAGTTCCGTCTGCTCTGCCTTGGTGGCCTTCAGATCCACTGTGGTGGGTTCCAGTTCTGCCTGAGCCATCTTGGTGGTCCCCTACGCCATCAACTGCGCTGAAGTGGTCCTCAGCTTCATCGGCTCCACCCTGGTGATCATCTACTCCATCGCGGGTATCTTCAGTCCCATCTGTTCTGCTGTGGTGGTCATCTGCTCCACCATGGGGATTTTCGGTCCCGTCTGCTCTGCTGTTGTGGTCTTCTGCTCCACCCTGGCTCCCTGCTCTGCCAGCCCTGCCCTGCTTACCTGCTCCTTTAGCTCCACCTTGGCTCCCCAATTCGCTTCAATCTTCAGTCCTACTTCCTTTCCATAGACCTGGCCCTCCATTCCTCCCCGTTCCGCCTCCATTCCACCTCCCTCCTGGACTTAAGTCTGTTCTTGTTTTTTGAACTTCAGCCTGTTTTCCATTGCTTTCCTGTGTTTTATGCTCTGTTGCTTTTGGGTTGTCTCGTGTTATGACTTTTGCCTGTTACTTCGACTACGATTGTGGATTACCCTTTTAAACTACTGCACTTGGATCCTCAGCCTTCATGTCCCTGTGCAGATTTGTGACAATATATATCTTACTGCTTATATTATAACACATTACACTGAATCCTATTTAGGGCCACATGCATTCTGACATTATTTTAATGTCACATTATTTTCCCCCTCAATTCTCAATACTGGAATGACAAAAATATTTCAATAAAATTAAAGTATAACAGCAATAGGAAATGAATGACCACTGAAATAGTCAAAATTACACATTTAAAAAATAAAATGTTTTATTTTTGATTTTGAGGTGAAATGTGACCTGGACATGTTTTCAACATCTTCAAATTAATCAGGACACATATTGTGGAATACTGTGGAAAAAAATATATAGGGAGTGGAATTTCGCAGATTTTCATTGAGCGTCCAAAACGGTTTCTTAATATAGCATGATAACATCACATAAAAACAAACAGAAGTCTTCACATCTGTCTCAGTGATTTTCCACAAACCAAATTGATTTATTGCAGAGAGCAGCTGCTTTAATCGCCGTAACTAATGACCTTTTAGACAGGGAAACGAAATCCCTTTAAAATTAGGAAAACCAAGCAGTCGTATTGTTAAATATGTGTAAAGGGTGCTGGAACAATAGGGAAAGCATCCCCTGGAATCTGTGGCCCACAAGGAGCAGGATAATGTATGTGAACATCTGGTGTGTGCAGAGGGCTGCCAGGACAAGACAAAGCCACGTGTCCAGGCACGGATGCACACACACATGGTCCCCAGCGACACACACATGGACACATCACCTGGCCAGTCTCAGAAAAGAGGAACAATGACTCCGGTAATAGAACTGGCTGGGGCTGAAAAGAGTGGAGAATAAAAGAGAAAATGTTGAGAGAATTGAGGGAAGGAAGGAAGCAGAATAGATAAATGGAAGGAAAGAAAGAAAGAAAGAAAGAAAGAAAGAAAGAAAGAAAGAAAGAAAGAAAGAAAGAGGCAAAAACACATCCATGCCTACAGGGCAAAGAGTATATAGCTGGTGATGGAAAGGGAATCTGCATCTAAATGTGACAAACCTTTATGCTCAAAGGCTTAGCGAATGAATATGCATGAGAGAATAAAATGATATGCCTTTAAGCAGGGCACTTATTCTGTGTGTTCACCCTCAGAGGATTTACAAAGGTACAGCTGAATATGAAGACAATATACTGCAGAATCAAATAGCAAAAACGGCCATATAAAAAAGCCCTCGGCCAAGTATAAATGGCATGACACCATTCAATGTCATGCCGACTGGAGCCTCAGAGGGTTCAGGCAATGCAGAAAAAGATTAGATATTTGCAATTGCAATCCATAAAATTCAAGTACAGTTTTACCAACATATTTTATAGATACAACAGTGAACACATATACATTTTTTATTACACGATTCTTTGGAATACTTGATTCCGGTTGGTCAATCAGAACATTCAGTGTATGCTATTTTCAGTCTCTCTTCTCACATAATAAAATTAATGAATAAATGTGCACTTATTTGTTTACTGATCACCCCGTCAGAGTTTAGGATTATGACTGGCTGATTATACATTATCCCTTAAATAGTGTCATGCACTAATTTAGTGTAATTTAATGTAATTTAATGTATTGTCCTGTTAAATACGTAAAAGTATAAGCTATTAAAGCTATTCATTTCTGTTAACATTTACTCATAGAAGATATTGTGAAGAATATTTGTGTCTACACAATGTAAGTCAGTGGCGTTCAACACATCATTGGACCCCACTGGCTTTTATTGAATGGACATAAAAAATACTGACACATTCTTCAAAATACACTGAAAGAAAAATAAAACAGTATGTTTTACAAGAAAATAAATCTGATACTTTAAAATTCCATGTTTAATCCAGTTTAATTTAATGGCATTTATTTGTAGTTAATTTTAAAATTTACTAGCAGTGTTTGAAAATTGTTTCTACAACAGTATTGCATTTACTTTGAAACAATTTTCACTCAGAAATTGCTGGTCCTGACAAATTTCACAAATAATTACAAACAAACAGCAAGTAACACATTGAAAGTATAAAAACTGAAATAGTATTTTCTTATTAAACGTACTCCAGTAATCTTATTCATTCAGGTATGGAATGACATAAGGGTGAGTACATGAATTTTCATTTTTGAAATGTCATAGGAGCCACAAGACCTTCATTGTTTGTTCCCAGGTACATGGAATGAAGGGAGTTTTGATCCAGATAGAGTCTGGCAGCTGTGATCATCATCCACAACCATTTTTGGTTTAGATTGGGGGAAGAGACTCACAAGGACAGGATGCTTGCTATAATGGACTATGTGATGCAAGGTAAACCACAAAATGTCTTACCCTCAGGTGAGAGCTGAAGAACATCTAAGAGCTGGGCAAAACAGACATAGTGGGGGAGGGGAAGTTAGAGATGAATGGGCCATCAAATACTGAAGAAATGTCAAATGAAAACAAGAAGCATCATTTGAGAAAGGCAGTAAATGTGCAGAGCAATCAACGTGAATATTGTGGGTAAGAACACATTGCCTCCAATTTTGGGTTTTGTTGTCAATCTCCATAAACTGTCAGCAGTTAATGGAGAAATCCTGGCTAGTAAATTAAGGGTGCTTTCACACTTGGTTCGATTGCTTGGTCCGAACCCGAGTTCGATTGCTCCCCCTCCCCCTGCCCCCGCTGGACTGTGTTGACATTATATTATTTGGGTCCGAACCGAGGTTTGTTTGCGTCATCAAGCCAGCAGCTGTTTACCCCGTTGCTTAGTAACTAATGGTGTGTAGGAGAAGACAGCAAAATGCGTAGCAAGGCTCTCTTAACTTTTATATTTATGTTTTTGAACCATTGGTTTTGTTTCCAAAGCTTCCCTACATAACGGCACTTACGTCTGCCTTACGAATGTACTGCAAATGCTCTAAAGTACTCTGAAGGTGAACAGAAATTAGATATACAGCTCTCTGCTTGCAGCGCATCAGTCACGCTCGTCAAGAAAGTGAGTGAAACCCCTAAAAGTAAAAGTAAAAAAAAAACAAAAGCATATCAGTTCAGTGTACTGTTGAATAACTGGAGCGCTTAATTAGTTGGCAAAAAACAGCATCATAGGATATGGTATTTTGGCACATTTTGAGTCGGAGTGACTGTCGGGCGCGTCCGAATATGAGTTTTGGTTGTGTAGATCTGTAGATCTGTGCTGCTCGAGAAGTGAACTGTTTCAGACGGTTCAGTCCGATTTGGTTAACTGGTTCATCCAGTTCACTAAAAAGAACCGGTTAAAAAAAAGATTCATTCTTCAACCGGTCAAGTTTATAATATTGTGGCTGGTTAGTTTGGTTCAAGGCTTATAAAAATCCCTATGAGGAAAAAAAAGAGAGAAAAGAATAGGAAAAACACTTCCAGTGCCAGGTTGCTGAAAAAGTGGGCGGGCATTGTTGCACTCTACTACGAACTTCATAATCAAGTTTTGTACACTCTCAGATTATTTATATGCTGTTGAATTGTATATATTTTCAAAATATATTGTTTGTATTTACTTACTGTAAATTATAATTACATTGGCTACAAGTTAATAATTTATTATATATATATATATATATATATATATATATATATATATATATATATTTTTTTTTTTATACAGGTAATTTACTAAATTAAAGTTAATTGAAAGTACTTTTTTTTTTACATATTAAAAGTTTGTTTTATAGCACAGCAGATAACTCCAACAGTCGTTTTTTGGCAAAAGCAGATAACTCCACATTTCATGTTGTAGAGTTTAAGATTACACGCAATAAACGGAGCTTTTCCCTCACCATTGTAACGTGCTGATTTTGCAAGGTTCTGTGAAATCATTTCAGCTTTTATTTTCCTTTTTTCGCCCTGAAGAAGATATCACAGGTTCAAGTTCTGAGGGCAATAAGCTTATTTTTTTTAAAGTGGCGTTTATCGGTTTTTGCAAATGAACTCTTCTCACACAGACACACACACACACACACATATATATATATATACAGTGGGTACGGAAAGTATTCAGACCCCCTTA
>NW_015538011.1:154688-172731 GCF_001515605.1 Sinocyclocheilus anshuiensis
TTGAGATGACTGCAGAGACGGATTCTACATTTGTGAGATGGACACACTCCTGTCATTTTCAGTTCGTCGGAGAAAAGGATAAGAATGCAGTCAGGTGCAATATGTGCGACACCAAACTCTCAACATGGAGAAATAGCAGGAGTAAAATTTGGAAACACCTGGACTGGTGCCACTAACACGGAGCTATCGGAGAGAGCTGCGGGTTCAGAGAAGTGAAAAAAGCCGGCGGACGAGCGCAGACAAGCAACAAAAATTAAGTTTAACTAAAAATAACTAAATCTGTTTGTATTAAATCCTAGTCTATATGTAAAATGAATGAATATGCGAAATATTTTGACTTAAATAGCCTAATTAACAGATTAACATAACTAACGGAAAAGACTGAGAGATATGCTGCTGAGTTTGGTTCATAGGCTATTTGTGTGGCGCGGCGCTCTACTAAAGTCCACGGAAAGGAAACTGAGATGACAGAAATAAAAGTAAACACATTGCAGTTTCGAATGATCTGTATATTTTTTTGTTGTTTGTTTCTGCTGTTCGATCGTGCCGGCGCTTCACGCACACACAGCATTGCAAACGTTGCAGCCTGTTCATTATCAGAATAAAATACAGTCAACCAAACATATAGATACACTGGCTAATTTAAATAGTGCGTACTGCGTAGTTACAATCTGTGCCGTTCGCCTGAGCTCTGGCCAAAGACACATTTGCTCATGTGACAAGGATGTTTTTTAAGTGCGTTATAAGCCTGGTTTACATAATAAATAATAGTTTAGCATTCAAATACATCGCAAATATGTGTTTTTACACAATATGACACTTACAAATTAATACAATTTATGAACGCACATAGAAAAGAGAGAAAGTAGGGATTTTTTTTATTTTTTTATTTAATTTTAATTTATTTTTTTTACACATACAGTATCTAGGCTTATTTAGTCATTTTTTCTGATCATCAAGTGTCAGTCACTCTCAATGCCAACTGGCAGGAAAACATGGTAAATTCTAACCATTTTTTACAATATTTAAAGTGCCGACAATTCATACAACTATTTCCACACAGTGGCATAGCAGACGGGCACGCACTGCGGGGGGCCCCGTGATAACCTCCCAGTGCTGAGATGTGTCGTATCACGTGTCGATTATAGCCAGAGATATTGTCAAAACAAAGCATCAAAAATTGGCAATATTAAGAGGATTTAGCATTTCCAAGTAATGTAGGCCTGTTACATTCTTCTTATTATTAGGCATATTATTATTATTAGGTTACTTTTATTATTAAATAACATTAAATTATTGTGCCGCAATAATTTCATAGTGCATTACCATATGGCGCGCTGTGAGGATAATTAAAATTTAGGCTGTTAGCTTAGGCTACTCCTCATTGAAAATGTTTTTTAAAAGTTTTTTTAAACAGGTCTTTTAATTTATACAATTGAATTATAGGCCTATAATTAAAATTATTAACACGGCAGTCATCAATGAAAAATAAGAGCAACTTTATTTCCTGCACAGATCTTCAAAAACAACCTGTTTAACGCGAAATACGTTTCTTCTCGTGTTTTTCACTATACAGGCCACAAGAGAAATATTAAGGGAATAATTTAAGACAGTTATATACCATCATCAGCCTATATCGAAGTAATTTTGTCTTGACGTTCACCCGGCGTAACTCTTGCACACAGTTTGCACGTTGCTTGCTTGTGTTGCTTGACCCCTCCCCCATAATATTAATCGTTTATAGGCCACATATTAGGCAATTTTTTTTAATGTTTAATTGCCTATAGGCTAGGTATTGTGTTTATTGTTTGTATGAATGTAATAATTAATGCGGTTTCTGCTTATCCGTGTTTAACCTAAACTACAACGTCACATTAATGTAGACCTACATACCGCCATCTAAATATGATTTGATAATTTTATGCTATATAGACCTACCACATTACCCTCCACTGGATGTAGAATGAGCAGCAATAAACTACATTTTATGAACTGGTTGGTTTAATTAATGGCTTTTAGCTTTATTGAATATTTTTTTGAATGAAAAAAAATGAATGAGAAATATAGTTCTGGACCAAGGCTTCAGAAAAAGTGGGCGGTCACTGTTACCCTGCTCAGAATTATGCCTCAGTCAGCCCTTGATTAACATCTGAGGTCAGCATTTGTCCAGCAAGATTATTTACTTGACTTACGGTGATACAATACCGCAAACACTAAGAAGGCCACCTTCTCTGCTGGAAGTTTTCATCTCTCATACGCAGTCACATTTAATACCCTAATAATGATGAGGCCAGTTCCCTGTTGACAAAATATTTCCTCCACACAATAAGGTAATATAAAAGAGAGGGAAAAATACAAGGAGAAAAAATAGGGAGGAGAAAGAAGGATGAAGAAAGAAGCTGCAGGAGCCTGAGCTAAATGTCTCCAGTCAGGAAGGAGTTAAGGCCATAAAGATGTACCTCGGCCCTGACCCTTCACACTCCAAGGTATCCCCTGCGTGGAATTCTTATTCCCCACCAAACTGACAAAGTGTTTTTAATCTTTTCTTGCCCTCTCTCCTGGAGATTGGGGAAACAAAAATCAATACTCGCTGGCAGGCGATCTAGCAAGCGGGTGAATTACAGAGGCCGCACTCTGGCCACAGCCGCACAGAGGGAGGCCTTGGAGGCAAGGGACCTTGGGAGTGTTATCCGATAGGGTTTATGTATATGCTTTATTTTTTTTAAGATTAACTTTTTTTTCTAAGGCATTGTTAGATTCCAGTGTTTCCTGTCTATGCAAAGATTTGATTTCAAAAACAGTATCATAGCTATTAAACTATTTCTTGTTATGATTTTAAATATGTATTTAACCTCAGAATGATTTTAAAGTAAGTCTGATTTTGTGGTGGCTGTGCTTCAAAGGGGACATCGGATGCCCATTTTCCACGTTGGTATGATTCTTTAGGGTATTCTTGAAATGGTCTCAGTGGTTGTGTAAAACAACACCCTTTTTACCTTGTCAAAAACAGCTCTGTTCACAGCGACTCGTTTCCGTGCATATCTCTTTACATGCTAATGAGCTCTGCTCGCCCCGCCCCTCTCTTTTGTGGAAGAGCAAATGCAATTCGCAAATAGCCATAAAAAATAAAGTGTGTTGACACCAATAGCCTTGTAGGCAGCGCGTTGACTTACAGCACCATTGCACTTCGGGTGTCCCATGTTCAAATCGGACCTTTCCCGATCCCGCTGAAGGTGGAAGAGAGCGCTGGTATTCATTCCAAAATCAAAATGGCTTGATAATTGAGACTGTTTAGGTTTTTGGGGGGTTAAAAAAAAAGGAGTGAATTTTTATCATTGTAGGGTGGTTGTGTCCACACACTGCTAAGACACATTTATATGCAAATTAAGATATTTTGCATCCAATGTCTCCTTTAAAATTAAAATATTATAATCTTTTTTCAAGTGATGAAGGATTTCGAAAGTCTGAAAAGTATCGAAAGATACCGGCTCTATATCAGCATGTTTTAAATGCCTGCGGCCTCATGCCTCTGGCCTAATCACAGCCGCTGATATAGAGCCGGTATCACTCTCATGCTCGAGTGATATTGCTCATATATATATATATATATATAAACTGACTGACATCAGTCTGTTCCTCACACTGTCAACAGATGAAGACATGTTCAAAAATACTAACGAGGTTTAATCCACAAGCAGGCAATAAGGCATAACAGTGTTTAAAAATCTACACAAACAACAACCAACAAGCATAGAGTGAATAGGGAGGAACTAAATACATGGTGGTGACTGAACTAAATGATGATCAGCTGTGATGACTGGTTAGTGTCCATGGAAACCGATGATTGGTGGGAACTCAAAAGAACGTGTGATGAATGAAAACAAACTAGATTCTATGAAAACTAAGGAAAACAAAACATAACTGTGACACACACAGTTGTTATGTGAATGTAGGAACTTTATGAATTAAGAATTCACTAATTCTAAATACAGCACATGAGTTGTACATACTAGTACTGGTCATGTTTATTCTTAACAAATTCTCCTTTTGTGTTCCACAGAAGAAAGAAACTCATACAGGGTTGGATTCAAATTGAGGGAGAGTAAACATTAATTGAATTCCTCTAACTGGTCTTCTTATTGGCATGCAAGATGTCGACCTGAAACAGAATGAAAGCCACATTACATGGTGCTGATATTTACAAACAGGATAATAAATCATTAAAAGTCATGGATTGGGAAAATGTAGCTTTAACTTATATTACTTTGTGTTTTCAATGTGACTGAAAATAGAAAGAATATGTTTCCCATTATATCACTTGGGTTTGTCGTATTCATGATACACTCAAATGCTATTCAACAAAACATGAAGTGCTTACTATTGAACAGCTAAATTTAGAAGTCTTTCACAATCAATAGGCTGGCTGGCACCTGTCGATTTGTTTCTTTCTCTGTTAATTATCCACTCTAGCCTAGCAGCTGTCTTTAGCAAATCAAATAAAGCCAAATTACTTTATGTACAATAAATCTGCATTTATTTTCTAATGTGCTTTTAGAAGTAAAAAAAAAAAAAAACACCATAAAACCTGCCATTCTAAATTAAGCACACAGTAACACAATAGCATTCTTGAAATGCACAAATTAAGTTTTGGTCTATGAGATTAGTACATCAAAGACAGTAAAGATTCAGCCTCTTTACTGATTATTAAGATATCTGTATATTTGCATTTATAAACCATTCCAAATGTTCTTTAACGAGGTAAAAGAGCATATCAGAACATGCTTTTCCCATTTATTCAGTCCCATTCCCAGAAAGCTCATTCAAGACAGACAAGGACAAGCTATATATTACCAATATCACCAAATGAAGCTTTTTTATTTTCTCTATATGAAATAAGCACCTCATTTAGGTAAACAAACATTCTGTGTTGATGGGGAGATTGTTTCAGGAAGCTGTTGCAAAAATGTCAGATTACTCAATTATCCCACCACCTGACAGCTGGCAGGCAAAACAATTAGGACTGTGAAGATGATAATGATGATGATGATGAACTGAATCGATAATGCCTTTATTTTTTAAAACAAAGCAAAATAATTTCTGTCATGACCCTGGGCTTGTGGGCCTACAACAGGGCTTGGTCTGGATCATACAGTACAGTCTGATTGTTGGGACAGACAGAAGATAATGCTGGGACTACAGACAATGGTATTATGCCATTTTTAATTATGGCTGTTTTTTGAAGGTGTGAATCCAGTTTTGAGGCCACTGCAGAGGAACCAGCACCATTTCCACTGAAAATTTTGGAGCCTTGGGAGTCGACGGGGAGGAGGTGAGTGTTTCTGTGATCGATGATTGAAAGGTAGCTGATTTGCTCACTCTCAAAGGGCTCCCTTGCCCTTTTTCTGAGGTGGAAAAAAACAGCTGTATTTAGTAACATGACATTAAAATCAACCAGACAGGGTCAATGAAAAAAATACTGGGGGAAAAAAATAAGGGGAATATATCTCAAATATTCAATATTATCTATCTATCTATCTATCTATCCTTACCAGCACATAATCCACAGTGACTTACATACAAAAATATCTTTATTACAGTTTTTTTATTCGCTTTGGGACTATTTTCACAAGCAACTGTTACATTTTCAAAACTCTTAGTACAAATATCACAACAGGTCATCAAATGGCACTTTTTTCAAACATTTCAGCATATTTTCAATTGTCTACAGTACACACAATCTTTTCACTACACAAAATAAGTGCTTCATCTAAAAGGCCTGTGCACATTGGAAAGGATAACATATTCAGACACAATGGGTGTCACGGAGTGACTGAGACGTGAGACGTGCAGATCCAAGTGTGAAGCTTTATTAACCGACATGGTCAGAAACAGGCAAGGGTCAGACAATGGCAACCGGTATATAGAGGGCAAGACACAAGAATATTCCTAGGGCTAGCGTGGGTCTACGATCGGCGAACAGAATCAACAGGGTGAGACTAGAGGGATAAATGCAGGTACAAGGCAAATGTCCAGGCAGGGGCAAACAGTATTTGAATAGGGCAAGACGAGAGGGGGAATCCGAGATACACAGGCAAAGATCAGGACACGAGAAAACAGACAAGGCAAGACTAAGATAAGGCTATGAAAAACTAGACAGGCTCCGTAGAGTAGCTATCGCTATGAGAGTGTTAAACGCTATACAATACAGTTTGAAAGGGATCAGAGTGAGTGTTATATAGTGCATGTGTGATTGGTTACAGCTGTGTGCAATCAGTGCAATGGATGATGGGATATGTAGTCCGGGATGACATGCAACAGTTTGTGTAGTGCGAGAGTCAATGTAATGGAAGGGTGACCTCTGGTGGTGAGTCAATTGAAGTTCATAGACCGGATTCGTGACAATGGGTCTACAATGTTTACAATGTCTGTCAATTATTTTCGCTCTGTTTGTAATATCAGAACTCTGTGATTCTGTTTTTCATTTTGGAATTTGATTTTATTTATGATTGTTTATTTATTGGTGGGGTTTTTTATTGTTCTGGGGGGTGGGTTGTGGGAAATGGGGACAAAATTGTAAAATTAAGAGGAGCATTGTTAACTCTTTCTGTTAAAAAATAAGTGCTTCATCTATATAAATGTTTCATTCACAGTAACTGCCTTTCATAAAGCTCTTACTATCAAACTTTTCATTTGCATGTCATCTCATTCAGTTTATTTACACTTTTTTTAATTGGTTTGGTACTATTTTCATAAGTAAGGTAGCATTTTCAAAATGTTTAGTACTAATATCACAACAGATCATCAAAAGTGCACTTTTTTCAAACATTTCAGCATATTTTCACTTTATTTTAGCATTTAGCATTAGCATTTTACATTACATTATGCCATGTGATACTGTATGTAGAGGCATATACCATGGTAGAGTCTGCACATATAACTCACCTTCCATCTGAAAAGTTCAGTTACAGTATAAATTCAGTCATATGGCACAGTGAGGATATTTACTGCATTGACAATAAACTCTGTTCTAGCACAAAACCTTATGTCTGTGTCATACCTTCGTCACACCTTCTGATATAACACACTGGATAAATACTTTTATAAACATTATGGATTTTATGTGAGTTATACAAGTTAGGTAATGTAAGTGTATTTTCTAACTTGACAATAATTGCCTGTATTACTGTATTTCAGCAAAAAAAAAAAGGTGATTTAAAACATGTTTCTTGCATTGTTTGCTCTTGAATGAACTGCTTGTTAAAAGTACTAAATTGAAAGAAGATCACAATGTTGTGTTTCGGTGATTAAATCAAATGTTCTCAATATATATTATTCTTATGTTTTGAAACAATGATTGTGTGGATAAAAATGTGTAAATGTAATGAAAGCGTGAGATCAGTTTTGAAAGAATGACTAGCAATGTTACAAGTGTGATCAGTTTGGATTTTTGTACTAAGAGTTTTGAAAATATTCACCTTATTGTGACAATAGCACCAAAGCGAATAAAAAAACTGCAAAAGTACTACATTGAAAGAAGATCATACTGTTGTGTTTTGGTGATTAAATCAAATATTCTCAATATATATATATACAATAACCTTATGTTTTGAAACAATGATTGTGTTGATTTAAAACATTCTAACTGTTATGAAAACATGAGATCAGTTTTCAAAAGAATGACTAGCGATGTTACAAGTGTGATCAGTTTGGATTTTTGTTCAAAGAGTTTCGAAAATATACACCTTAATTGTGAAAATAGCAGCAAAGCGAATTAAAAAAAAACTGTAATAATATTGTCCCTATTACAGAGGAATTCCTTTTCTTACATATTTGTGATAAACAGCCAACCAGTTTTAGTTGGCACTTGTAACAAAAACGGTTAGATGTTTTATTTTATAGTTTATGTTCCAACTGGCAGGTTTTATTTACTAACTAAAGTCAAATTTTTCATTTTGGACCCCACGACCATATTTTGCCAATAGCAAAAGCAATGTCAACCAGGTTAATCATCAAAAAATAGTTAACAGTAATAGAAGAATTTGCACATACAGAGATATTCACAGTTTTTTCCGCTCAGCTTCAGCTGCCCACTGGGGTTTCAACTGCAAAACAACAAGCTCCCACACAGAGACTTCTCAAAGACAGCTTTGCACTCCTGAGTTTTGCAATCTCGTCTCCATTTGTTAAAAATGTTGTACCTAAGCACTTATCAGAACACTCTGCGAAACTAAACATCCTGAACTCTGGGCAACCCCCGTTGAAGGGCTTTCTCTTTTCTGTCTCTCATTTGCATTAGCATATTAGAGTGTTTTCTGGGAAAATGAGCTATAGAAATTAATTCAGGATTAATTGGTGCCTTTATCTCGTTAGGACAATCTAATTTGGGGGATGATGGAATTGTTTAGACTCCCTTTTGCATAATTGGATTGCAGTGAATGGCTGTCATTATCGTCTCTTTAGCGGTGTCTGCGGACCCCCTCTTCCTGGCCTCCACCTCGTAAAGAGCCATCATGTGTTCAGCCAGTATTTTGCTAACCCCTGAAACACAGCAATGAGCCAGAGACGAGCATGTGGCTAACAGCACAGCAGTGATTAGCTCTCATATAAAACCATTAGTGCACAGTCAAAAATGTTCATGGGCTAGTTTGTACTTTATCCCATCTGACATACTGCATATAGGTGTGAACAAATGAGACAATGGATTGAGCATGAGCAAAAACAATGAATAATTTTTTTTTATAGTATTTCAAGTTTCGTATATGAGTTCTCAGAGGGCAGGTGTACTAAAGGAGCAGTTAAATGTGCCAAAGGTGTATTTCATCATTACTGTATTTTTCATTACTCCATAAAAAGTAGCTATTCGCATTACTTTGTTACTTTTTATGGTAAGTAATGCATTACATTACTTTTGCATTACTTTTTTGCCACATAAGCTTGACTTACTTTTTAATTTTTAATATAAAAAAACTCAAAAGTTATATTTTTGGCAACTGTAAAGGCCCTTTCACACCAAAAGTGAAATTAATTATCCTCAGCCTAAAGGAAGTACCTCTGCACCTCACTCCTGATTTCTCTCAACATGGGGACAGGACAGATGTCAGTGAATAAATGGGAAAACAAAGGAACTGACATTACTTATTTAAAAAAGTAACTCAGATATTTTCTTGTCAATTTAAAAGTAATGTGTTACTTTACTAGTTACTTGAAAAAAAGTAATCTGATTATGTAACTCAGGTTACTTGCAATGTGTTACTCCCAACATTGCTGAACATATTTTATTAGTATAATTTAATAAATACAATAAAATTTTTGATTTGATGCCACACGTGACAGTGACGTGGCATCGGTGCCGGTTCAAGTCGGACTAAATTTCTAACCGGCATGCACTGCTTCAAGTCAGTCACGGTCTGCCTACTGTGTTGGAACGAGGAGACATAGGAGAATTCGCAAAGTACATTCTTTATTAATCCACTGGAACACACACGTAGCACAGAGGAATTTAAGACTGGACGCAGGACACAGGAAAAACCAGGGCTTAAATAACTAGAACTAAATGAGGAACACCTGATATCACTGAACATAATCAACAAGGGAGAGACTATAGGTGCGTTCGACTTCGGTCTGCGCAGTGCTGCATGAAGTCGAACGCACCTTCTGTAATGGGGAGCACATGGGGATCAAAACACAAGACACAGGAACACAGGTCTGACAAAAATCAATTAATGAAACCATGAATTAAATATTTAATGAATCTAAAAAGAATCGTAAACATCTCTGAAGTTCTTCAGCACATATGAATGTTTTTGCTGGTTTTTATCACTGTGCAGTTCTCAGAGGTGCAGCATTAAGACATTCCCTTAACAGCGATCGCTGATGGAATGGGGAGGTCACTGGAGTATCAGTTGATTCACTGTTGTCAGCGCCCACAATTCTTGTCTGCCTAAACTGCTTGGTAACTATGGCAACAAGGCTGGAGGGCCCACCATTGTCTCACATGTGGTGAAAGGGAATGGAGGATATTTTTTACACAGCAAGAATGAGTGTGTGACAAAAGCGAACAGGAGAAATGAAATGATACACAGCCAAAGATCGATATAAGATCACAAAGCACTTATCAAATTTTATGGGCTCATAATAACTTTTTTTCACCCACACTGAATGTTGATGACTGAACCCTCCAATGAAGTTTGAAACCCTCTTCGCCTGTCTTCCATCTAAAGCTTGCAAGCTGGATCATCAGTGATGTGCAATTTGAAAGCATTATTATTCAAGCACAGCTCGTAATGCTATTATACTGCAGGCCATTCGAAGTTGTAAACAACAGCGGAAAGAGAAATGAAATTCAATGTGCCACTACCAGGCAGCATACAGTCCATAAAGTCTATCCCATGGCGATTTTATAGGTATTTTTCAGGGGGAATCTGTTGGGGGTTATCTTGTGCTTCACAAATTGTCATTGGGTGTTACGGCTACCTAAGCATCTAAAAAGTATTTTTAAGCAAAACGTTAATGGAATCGTTCACCCAAAAATGAACATTTGCTGAAAATGTACTCACCCTTTGGCCATCCAAGATGTAGATGAGATTGTTTCTTGATCAGAACAGATTTGGAGAGATTTAGCATTACATCACTTGCTCACCAATAAATCCTCTGCAGTGAATGGGTGCCATCAGAATGAGAGTTCAAACAGCTGATAAAAACATCACAATAATCCATAAGTAATCCACACGAATACAGTCCATCAATTATCTTATGAAGCAAAAAACTGTGTGTTTGTAAGGAACAAATCCATCTTTAAGATGTTTATATGCTTCCAAATAAATCCAAATTAAACCCTCCGGCTCGTAACGACACATTGATGTCCTATGATGCGAAACGATCGGTTTGTGCCTGAAACCGAACAGTATTTATATAATTTTTTACCTCTAATACACCACTATGTCCAACTGTCTTTGGGCGCGCGCACAGTATTTCCAACTTCTGAGCCTGCTCGCCTGAGGTTATGGTTGATTGCTCTTCGGCTGGATATCAACACACCCTTTAACGTAAACTACGCCAGAGCACGTAAACTCCTCACGCACCGGAAGCCGTGCGCGCGCCCAAAGACAGTAGGACATGGTGGTGTATTAGAGGTAAAATATGATATAAATACTGTTCCTTTCTGGCACAAACCGATCGTTTCGTGTCTTAGGACATAAGCCGCAGGGGTTAATTTGGATTTGTCTGTGCATGTTTTTTTTACTCTCATAGATTTTGTTACCATTGCCATGCATTATACGACTGATAGACTGCAACGGTTAAAGTTAAAAATCATCAAATGTGTTCTACTGAAGAAACAAAGTCACCTACATCTTGGATGCCCTGGGGGTAAGCAGATAAACATCAAATTTTCATTCTTGGGTGAACTATCCCTTTAAGACATTTTTACTTCAAACCATTGCTTTTTGGCTAAAAAAACAAGTCCTCTATCCATAACATTGCTTTCTCCAGTTGAAAAAGTTGTCTCGTCTCAATCAAGAAAGAAATAAGCACAGATCAAGTATCATTTACAGGTGAAAAAAAAGTGCAAAACAGTTCTAAACAAATATTTCAGTGGATTTTGATGTTAGAGGACATCAGGGAATAGACTTTTTCACTGGAGGAAGAGTTATTACAAATTATGATATTTTGTTCAGAAGCAATGGTTTCAAGCTAAAATTCCTTAAAGAGCAGGTCATATGGTATTTTAAAGTGTCCTAATATTGTGTCGGAGACCCTACAACAGGTTTAAATGCATCTAAGGTAAGAAAACGTCATTTTCTCAGAATATACATTTAATATTAGAGTCATTTGCCAATGATTTCGAAAAGATTTGTTCCAAACAATTCCCCCTCCCTTCCATAAGCCTACTCTGCTCTGATTGGTCAGCTGGCCAAGCCTGTTGTGATTGGCACAGAGATAAGTCCTTGAGTAAGTTATGCCGCGTTCACACTGCGTGACTGTCTGGGGTAGCATTCAGTTGCTGCTGTGTTCACACTGCACGATGGATCGGCGACAGGGGGCTTCACACTGCATGACTTCACAATAGGAAGAATCGCCAACAGCTCCAGATATTTAGCATGCCAAATATTTTGCGAACGCCAGATAAAAGACGCTCTGTCTTAACTTTTAATCAGAACACAGAACAGCTCACAGGTGCACCAGCCTAACTAACTCGCTCATCTCTCCCGCATTAACCCTATAGCTGCCGGTGCAGCAAAATAAATGGTAATTTCACAATGATTATAAAGTCTGTGTGCTATACTACATTCTTTATTATTAAACGAAGTAATTAGAACAACGTCAGTCTACATTAATCGACACATTCTTAGGAAATAGTGGGTTCACAGGTCTACTGTAATGTTTGAAGAACGCCAGATAAAAGACGCTCTGTCTTAACTTTTAATCAGAACACAGAACAGCTCACAGGTGCACCAGCCTAACTAACTCGCTCATCTCTCCCGCATTAACCCTATAGCTGCCGGTGCAGCAAAATAAATGGTAATTTCACAATGATTATAAAGTCTGTGTGCTATACTACATTCTTTATTGCACATATGCACATTACTAAGCACTGAAATATAAAACAAATAGAAAATTACTTTTTTTTTTTAAATAATAATTAAACACTGCGTCGTCAGAGTTCGTATGTGGGTCATTCTTACTATTCAGTGCCATTTCAGCTTGGTAACTTTCCATAAAAAATTTTTACATTTCCATGATTTAATCATTTTATCTGAAGAAGGGTTTGTTACACTATAAGAAAAATATGTTGGTCCAGCTCAGGATATTATTCTTTAATAATTTTTCACGAAATGCCTCAGACGTGCAAGGACCAAATGTCCACCCTGTTACAGGACAATCTCATCTCAATTAACAAGAGTTTTGAATGCACAGTTATTGTAATATTTACATTTTCTAAGAGCTAAAATGTCGCTCTCTTTACTCTGCAAATGTATTTGAACAAAGTGTTCATAATCGGGCATTATCTTGAAAAATTGTTTTATTTTTGAGACAGTGTAATTTCAACACATTTCTTTTAGAATAAAAATAAATTTAAATGGAATTTTGGAACCATTTTAACTTATTTCATTTTACCATTTCATTCCCTACAAGTAACTACAAATATATGCATAGCATTTGTTGAACTAATCTTAGTAATATCAAAAAAACACTGAGGTAACAGGGTGGACAGAGGGGGGAAACAGGGTGGACAGGACATAACAGGGTGGACATCACACCACTAAACAACAGTATATTTCAACATGTTGCCTAATACAAGAAGCATATTGTCACAATTTACAATCACTACAACAGATAAATTGTTCTGTATATAAAATGTATAGGATATAAGGCCTATTATCACATTAAAGTAAGTTGTTCTTATACCTATTATTATAAGATCTCCTTTCTTGTCCATTTATTAGGCTACATAATAGGTTTATCATTGTATTTTACTATTGAAAGTTTATAGTTTTAGAGAACTACAGTTATTTTAGGTTTTCAAAAGACTTAATTCTGTATGACTTAGAGTATAAACTGTTTTCCTCATGGGAACCAAATAAATGTCCCCGCAAGATGAAGGTTTACTGTTATTAGTATACCTGTGGGGACATTTGGACCCCATAATGCAGGGAATACCAGTACACACACACACACACACACACACACACACACACACACACACAGCAACCTCCCCTTCTTTTTATTGAGGTATATCTGCCTTCTTTCAGGGTGTGCATCACAACGAGCCCTGTAGCCTCGCTGCTTTTCTTCAGCAGACAACAGCGCCATTTCCTGACAAATGCATGCTTACTATTTAAGCAACTCTTTCTTTTAAATGCATAATAAATTAATTGTAAGTACCAATACATTCTTTAAACATTTATTTATGTAATTTTTTCATCAAATGTTACAATATGTCCACCCTGTTACAGTGCAAAAGATTTTTAGAAGATTTTTAACCTGCTTATTAACCATATTTTCAAAATTACAAAAAATTATCAGTTTCCATTAGAAATAAGCATAACAGAGTGGACATGTTATGCTTTACCACATCAGTGAATCATTCTAAAACACTGAAAAAAGGGTGAATTAAAGATTGTTAATTACTCTGCTTCTTGTAGATAGTTTGCCACCAAAAAGTGTTATACTTCCTGAGAATCGTGTTATTAGAGAAACATTCAAGGGCCGTGTTCAGAGGGACTTTTCATCAGAGTAACAGGGGCGACATTCAATTCAGGGACACAACATCTTTTAGACTTTAAGCATTAAAAATGTATAAATAACAAAAAATATATTTTGTTGAGGTACAGTATATTATAAATAAGAATATACAACAATATTGAAAAAATTGGAATTTGTTTGATTTTTATTACTTACATTTGTGGATGAAATGATGCAAGCTTACTTGGGGACATGGCATTTTAGCCTACTTGCACTAAAATAAGAGTAATTATTTTTAATTAATTACTTTTTAAGCACATATTTATTGAGTTTGATTGTAGAGGGGCAGCAACTTTGTAAGAGTACTTATTCAAACATCATTTATTATTTACCCTTGCACTGCGAACAAGCCGAGATCTGTCTCCAGGCTCCGCGGCGCTTTGTTCTGAATGGAAGCAGGGTGAAGTTAAGAGGTTTTGCTGACAGTTTGAGGATCCACAGCGTTAAAAAGTTTAGTGACAAGCTCTTTTGAATACTTTTCATTGGTTAAATATTTGCAAAATATAATAGAGAGTTTGGATTTTCCACGGCACACCTGACTGGGCTAGGGTATGGCAACTGACATACTCTGCCATACGGAAACGCCGGCCCTGATTTTGAGCACTCAACTGAAAATGTACACATAACGTATCAATCATACTTACAGGTTGTGGTTCGGAGAGCTTGTTAGCCCAAATTAAGAAGATTAGAAGCCAACGAAGATAAAAGCCAAGATTAGAGAAGCAGTCCTTGGTAAAATGACATGCATGAAAGGTTCGAATTGTATTTCTGTGGTGTCCTTGAACACAGCGTCTTCTCAACATGATGTAAACACACTAACTAGCGGAAGTGTTTGTGGGCAGGTCAGACTCTATTCGTATTTTGCGGGCAGGCGGGGATTATGCAAATGTGTTACCCAGTGACGTATACCAGTAACAGGCAATAGATTCGAAAATATGACGACTCGTTAAGGCGATTCAGAATCGACTCTCTCTTTTGAGAGACAATATCTTTTTTTATCATTCACTCTTTTGATTAACAACTTTGCAGATTGTTTTCATTTAAGGATAGCTACATTATAAACTGCCAAAGAGATATTTTTCAAAAACCCATATGACCTGCTCTTTAATGATTGATTTGTTTCTTACAAACATGCAGCTTTTCACTTCACAAGATGTCAACTGATGGACTGGAGTCATGTGGATTACTTGTGGATAGGGTGATTATATGTCTTTTCCCCAGAAATGTCCTGGCCAAGATTTTTAAATTGCCTAAAATGTCAGAGTTTTGGCTTTGTTTTCCTGTTGGTGTGCACTACAGTCCTTATACATTATATGTTTGCTTATTTGTTTTTATCAGCTGTTTGGACTCTCATTCTGACTGCACCCATTCACTGCAGAGAATCCATTGATGATCAAGTGATGTAATGAATAAATTCCTCCAAATCTGTTAAAAAAAAAATTTTTTTTTAAAAATTAAACTCATCTACATCTTGGATGGCCTGAGAGTGAGTAAATTAAAATTTTTGGGTTAACTTTTCCTTTAAAGGGTTAGTTCACCCAAAGATTAAAATTGGCTTGTGTTTTACTCACCCTCGAAACATATAGGTGTATATGACTTTCTTCTTTCAGACGAATTCAGTCGGAGTTATATTAAAAATTGTCCTGGCTATTCCAAGCTCTATCATTGCAGTCAGCAGGTATTGCAGTTGAACAGTAAACAAGTCGTCAAATAAAGCGTGCGCAATCATAATAAAGCGTGCTTCACACGGCTCCGGGGACTGAATAAAGGCCTTCTGTAGTGAATCCATGCGTTTTTGTAAAAAAAAAAATCCATATTTCAAACGTAATAAACACTTTTATATTACTTCCGCCAACTGTCATACGCGGAAGCCGTTCCGGCGGATGACGTAGCACGTCGGCGTTGCGTGATAAGTGACGAATGCAGAGAGACAACAAAACAAAATGCCGGTAACGAATTAGAAGTACAAACCGAAGATTTGCAAAGAAAAATGTCGGAGGATTTCGATATAAGTCAAGAGGAGACTGGTTTTCCTTTGCTAAAGTAAGGAAACTTTGCTTCCTTTGCTCCTATAAACAAACTCATGAGACTAGCATATCTTAGAGGCGCGCGCGCTGCGCATACGTTATACGCCTTCCGCCGGAATGCCTTCCGCGTATGACAGATAACGAAAGTGAGAGAAAAGTGTTTATTACGTTTGAAATATGGATATTTTTCTTACAAAAACGCATGGATTCACTACAGAAGGCCTTTATTCACCCACCGGAGCCGTGTGAGGCACGTTTTATTATGAATGCGAGCGCTTTATTTGATGACTTGTGGACTGTTCAACTGCAACACCCGCTGACTGCAATGACAGAGCTTGGAATAGCCAGGACAATTTTTAATATAACTCCGAGTGGATTCGTCTGAAATAAGAAAGTCATATGGGATGTTTCGAGGGTGAGTAAAACACAAGCCAATTTTAATTTTTGGGTGAACTAACCCTTTAATAGTTTTTATGGTATATTTGTGATGTATAATAATAAATGTATAATGTAAATCTAATGAAGTGATGAATACTAAAGTAATTGATCATGTTTTACAGAAATAATGCCTGACAGTGTTTGGCAAAAGGTGAAAATACACAGCCTGATATGTACATCATTGTGGTTACAGAAAAATTTGGAATAAATAATATGTACTTTTAAGAGCCTTTCTTTGGGGGTTTCAGGTTTTAAATAAGGAGTCAGACCCCCAAACCACTTACCATGTTTCCGAAAATGTAGGCTATAAACTATAACATCAAGAACTGTAAGATATACTAAGACTTTGTCAGAGATGAGGTTTCCGTTTAAAAGTGAGATATCCGCATGAAAATACTGAATAGTGAGTAAATATTGTTGTATTCTATATTTTGATTGAATCGTACATGTTTTTAGGTCACTAGCAGTCCACATGTTTTGAGGATCAAAGAAGCACAAAACAAAACAAAACAAAACAAAATAAAAAGAGTAGGATAGAAGAAAAGCAGAAATAGAGAGAGAGGAGAGAGTGAGTGAAGGAGCACTCCTACGGGACTTGGAGACATTAGGACCCATCAGCTTGACATACGAATCATTCTCTCATGTAAACATAAATATGAGAGTGTGTTCCTGAAGTCGTAGCAATTTCTGTTGCCAGGCTACGTTGCATTAAGCAGTGTAGCTGTCCCTGTTCATTTCGCTCCAGGGATTTAAAAGATAGCAAAAGAACCTGCCACCTAGCTATAATGAAGATTTTCTCCAACTATACAGCCTTTGCTAGCTCATAAACATGGCTTTAAACGCATCAGTATTAGGTTGTGAAAGTATATTGTTGCATGTTACTAGACCCTGTACTGTGTTCAGAATTAACTTAAAACTTCATTAAGAGTGCACAGATACCTGTCTGGGACTGGTGAGGTAGGAGGAAGAGTATCATATAAGCCCAAAATGTTTTAATATCAAAGACCAAAAATGTGTTGTATGCAGCCAAAATATTTCATTATTTTGAGATGAGCTTAAACAACATATCATTCCTTTCAAGTTCTAAAGCCACAGGGTCTAAAGCCATATCGCCATTAAAATAATTATATTCATATAAAAAAAAATATATATATATATATATATAGAGAGAGAGAGAGAGAGAGAGACTTTACATGTCAAGTCAAGTCAAGTTTATTTGTACAGCGCTTTTCACGAAACAAATCATTGCAAAGCAACTTTACAGCAAATTAAGTTTCTACAATATTTAGTGGTAGCTTATCAGTGGTGACTGTCAGTTAATGTACATATGACAG
>NW_015538011.1:172892-173287 GCF_001515605.1 Sinocyclocheilus anshuiensis
TTTTCTTGACCTGGTAAGGACTCTAGCCGCTGCATTTTGGACCACCTGTAGCTTGTTTATTGAAGATGCAGGACTTGGAAGAAAGGAACATTTATGAACTTGTGTGATATGAACAGTCTTGCTTTCATAAATATCTTGCTGATGTTTGAATGTACAGAAATAACTATTCGTAAGTTAATTGGATTGGTAGCAAAAAATATTTTTATTAGCTGGGTATTTTAAGAATGTGCTTAAAGCCAAATTTCTTATCTAATTGTAACGATTTCAGTCCACTGAAGGCGAGTGTAGTGAAGAACCCAAGTGCAGTTTATTTACAAAGGTAATCCAAACAATAATCTGTGACTTGACTTGACATGAACAGACTTGACTAGGCATGAACAGACTTGACGAGGCAT
>NW_015538011.1:173384-192693 GCF_001515605.1 Sinocyclocheilus anshuiensis
GGACATGACAGGAGCAGGCTCTGGTTTGGCAGACGTGACGTGAGCAGGCCCTGGGGTAGCAGACATGATGTTATCAGACTCTGGCTTGGCAGACATGATGTGATCAGGCTTTGACTTGGTAGATATGACATGAGTAAACTTTGACTTAACTGGCATGATATGAGCAGGTCCTGGAGTAGCAGACATGGCATTGGCAGGCTCTGGCTTGGCAGACAAGACGTTAGCAGGCTTTGGTGTATTTAGACGTGACGTGAGCAGGCTTTGGCTTGGCAGGCATGACGTGAGCAGACCCTGGAGTAGCAGGCGTGACGTGAACAACTCCAGACATGACGGTAGGGATGTGAAGAGTGTGTGGTGGGCACTGTAGTATTGCGGGGCTCCTTTTCCGCAAAACCCACAGTGTACGATGAGCCGCACAACAGCAGAGCATGATCAATATATTGTTCAAGTGACCAGTGTGGGGTATTGCGTGGCATTAAATAGGATATTTCAGGTGATAGTCCAAAACGAAAAATGTCTTCGAAAGATGTCCTTAAGGGCCACATCATTAAAATCCACAAAGTGACACACCTCACAAAAATCGGCCACATACTCCTCTATAGCCCGGTTTCCTTGGTGAAGGTGAACAAGACGATCTGCTGGGTTCATTGCAGGGGTCGTGTATTCTGTAACGAATTCAGTCCACTGAAGGCGAGTGTAGTGAAGAACCCAAGTGCAGTTTATTTACAAAGGTGATCCAAACATCCAAACAATAATCCGTGACTTGACTTGACATGAACAGACTTGACTTGACTAGGCATGAACAGACTTGACGAGGCATGAACAGACTAGACTCACCGACAGCGGGTTACAACATCAATACACGACCAGAGACAATGGCAACATGATGGCTACTTATAGCAAACAAGAGGGTCACATGACAAGAACAAACCAATGGGAAACAAGACACATCACTAGGACAACCAATCAGAACATGACACATACACAAGGCAGAGATACATGAGGGCAAGGGAAGCATGACACTAACAGGGTGAAACAATTACAAAATAAAAGACATGAAAACATGAACATGAAACAAAACCCAAAACCCAAACCCCACATTACACTAATCTAATGTCTAATAACGAATAACAAAAAATAGATAAATAATTTAGACTCATTATCAAATAAGCCCAAGGATAAAGCAATATTTTAATGGACATATCTAAAATTATAATTCAAGTCTGTAAATCTAAATGACTAGTGTATACTTTATAAATGAAAATGCACAAAGTGCAATTTCTTTATGCTTTAACTTGCTGTTACTTGGGAACCATAAACAGCCTACAGCTAACTCTATTACTTGGTTAAAAAAAAAAAAATCTGACTACTATTAAATATTTATTATAGCCAGGTAAAGTACTTATTTATCGTGTTTGCAAGTACTTGTTAGAAGAAGCAGTGGAGCAACAGAAGAGGACAGCAACTTGTAAGTGTTTTGTTTCTTTTCTCATTAGATTTTAGCGTGGTTGTCGTTGCTAGGAAACATTGTTTTGCTTAAGGTGTATTCACGGCCCATCACAATTACCACGATTACGAAATACCATCTTGTAAAAAGCATTCACGTCATCATACAACTCGTAATTACAATTCACGAGTTCACACTTACATATAATAAACAGAGTCAAGGTTATGCGTATTTAGCGTGCTGTCTGAGGGGAGGGCTCTGAGCTCGGAATTTTGGCCCGAACCCAAAGTACCCCCCTACAGGTTAGGACAGGAATAGTTGTAAGTGATGGTGGAGGGATGCTGGAAAACTGTCAAGGAACAGAGGTACGTCTGCTGTGTATATATATATATATATATATATATATATATATATATACACACACCTCTTGTCTTGTTAACTGGGTTGATTACTGATTGTGCTCCTCTCATGTTAATAAGGTTAATTATCTGAACGTGCTCCTCCCGAACTTTGTTAATAAAACATTATCTTGTGAACTGGGAATTTTCTGAGAGCTACAGGTGCGTTCACGCCACATCATAATTAACATGATAACGAGATAACTTGTAAAAAGCATTCACGTCCTCGTAATACTCATAATTACAACTTTTGAACTGGGAGTTTTCTGAGAGCTACAACTTATACCACCTGACCTCCTCAGATTTATTAGGTGCTATGTTTAGGTTTTGATAGTGTGATAGTCCCGACTCCAAGGGTGCCGAACAGCTCCAAGAAGAATGTCACATGTGTCACAGTTGCCTACAATAGGGGTGCAGAGCGATGAACGAGGAACGAGGAGACGTGGAGTACATTAACAAGGAGATTTTAATGAACTTCAGAAGGGGAGTCACAGGGCAGGCAGGAACACAAAATGTAGCACAGCATAGACGTTTAAGACCCAACAGAGACAGACTGAAGAGACTAGAACTTAAGTACACAGGGGAACGAGGATAATTAACTAAACACAGCTGGGATCAAATGAAGAAATAATCAGGGAGCAGGAACAGGAAAACCAAATAAGGGCATGGAAACACAGGGGGAGCAGAACACACACAAAACACGGAACAGAATCTGACATTACTCCCCCCTCCCGGAAGGCACGTCCCGCGCCGTAACAATTCCACCAGGGAGGGGGGGTGGGCGCCCTGGAGGCTGGTGCAGGACTGGAACACGGGGAATACCTCAAGGGCGGATCAGGCAGTCCAGGGTGCCATGGCGGAACAGGGAGCTCGGGGAGCTATGGCGGAGCAGGGAGCTCGGGGCACCATGGCGGATCAGGCAGCTTGGGGCGCCATGGCGGAGCTCGCTTTTTTAATTTAGAAAAGAGCAGTGCTGAATTTTTTTTTTAATGTTGCTAGGCAACCACCGAATCAGCTATCCTGTTAGTCGAATCAAGGATTATAGTGCGAGCACTCTAAAATCTTTGGTTTGATGTTAAGTTTACAATCATATTAGCAGAAACTTAAAAAAAATAAAAATACAGCTCTGGGTAACCCGCGACAGCCACCACAAGTTTCTCCTCCATTATTGCAGTCTCCAAATGTTCCAAGCAACAGACTTCCGTCACCACAACGGAAGGCCAGCCTCTCCATTCATTCTATTGAACAATGGGGAAAAAATGCAAATGACTTCGGGCACTTATCTGCTCAGAGTTTTTTTTTTTTTTTCCAACTTCAGGCGCTCAGAGCACTCCTACAAAAATGCGAGGTGCAGCAGGCGGCTAAAAAGTGAGACGCCCGGGGCACAGTGCAAAACACTCACTGCCAATACAAAACAATTAACAAAAAAGGTGCCTCTTACTGCAAAAAACGCTTTCTGTCTGATCAGGGCCTTATTTGTGTTTACTGTGGCTTCATCACTCTGCTTGCCTTATTTGACCTCAAGCGAGTGTCTACTACGGCTACTCACAAATCATGGGTGCGTTTCCCAAAAGCATCGTTAGCCAACTATGGTCGCAAGTTCTGTTGTTACCAACATAGTTCAATGATTCGGTGTTTCCTGAAACCACAGTTCAAACGAACATTCGCAAACAGCGTCGCAAACGTACATGGTAGGAACTACAGCTCTCGACCTGTGGTTAGAAGCATAGTTTCTTGTAAGTAAGACATATGGACTTAAATAAATTGTGCTTTTGGGCACAATAAGCAAGCTACCATGCAGTACAATCTATATCTTCCATTCTATTTAAATATATATACACATCTTAATCTATATATTTTAGCGTGTCTTCAGTAAGCTCCATTTTTGAAGAGTGTGCATGTGCATAAATGCCTAGGGAACCCGTAAGAGGAATGACGTAAGAGGAAATGAATCAAACATCAAATAAAGCAAAATGACAAGGAACAAAACATAGTAAATTAGTCATCAGGTGCCATGTTCAATACAGCAGAACATCTCAGAGATCTCGAATCAATTAATTAGCAGAAGTTATTTCTCCACCACATGTCTGTGACGTCATTAACAACGGCCCTAAATTGTTGAACTAATGTGGTTCAAATGACGGAGATGCGACCGTGTTCGGGAAACAGTCGTGACTGGCTTGTTTGTTTCCACAACAATGCATCGTACTATGGTGGTTAATCAGTGAGTTATGTCGTTGTACGGGAAACACACCCCAGGTAACCAATTGGACCTTATCTACACAAGCTACTGCTGACAACACACTGACAACACGTTAGTTACTCTGTTGCACACCTCAGACCACTTCCTCATCACTTTTAACCTCAAACTGACTCCTGACACAACACACACTCCTCCGCAGGTCACCTTTCAGAGTAACTTGTGCTCACTTTCTCCCTCTCAGCTATCCTCTACGGTTTCATCTTCACTTCCTCCACCCTCTCCGTTTTCAGCACTGGATACTAACACTGCTACTGACACTCTTTGCTCCACTCTACCATCTTGCTTAGACAACTTTTGCCCCCTTTCATCCAGACCAGCACACACCACCCCCTCTGCCCCCTGGCTGTCCAATGTTCTCTGTGAACATCACTCTAGGCTCAGGGCTGCAAAGAGGAAGTGGTGCAAATCAGAAAACTATACTGACCTTAGTTTGTATCAGTCACTCCTCTCTTCCTTCTCTGCAAATGTCTCCACTGCTAAAACAGCATACTACCATACAAAATTAAAAATTGCTCTGACTCTCACTTTTCAAAACCTTCTCTTCACCATGTTGTCCTAGCCCCACCCCCCCTCCTTCATCAACTCTTACAGCTGATGACTTTGCAATATTTTTCATAAATAAAATAAGAACCATCAGCGGCCAATTCTCCACACCACAAACTGACAAACATATCATAACAACAAATACACTCTCTCTCCTCCTTCTCTCCACTCTCGGAGGCAGACATTTCCAAACGTATCCTTTCCAATCATCCTACTACCTGTCCGATTGATCCTATACCCACTCACCTCCTTCAGGCCATTTCTTCTTCGGTTATACCTGTAGTCACTCACATTATCATCACCTCTCTTCACACTGGTACATTTCCCACAGAATTTAAGCAAATTCGGGTAACCCAACTGCTTAAGAAACCCTCTCTAAATCCAGCACTTTTAGAAAACTACAGACCAATATCCCGTCTTCCATTCATTGCAAAGACACTCGAGTAAGTTGTTTCTCTCTATGTTTCTCGCACAGAACAACCTCCTGGACAACAACCAATATGGCTTCAAAAGCGGCCACTCAACTGAGACTGCCCTGCTCTCGGTTACTGAAGCCCTGAGACTGGCAAGAGCAGCTTCCAAATCCACAGTACTCATCTTGCTGGATCTGTCTGCTGCTTTTGACACAGTTAACCATCAGATCCTCCTGTCCACACTAGTGAAGATGGGCATCTCAGGAACTGCACTTCACTCGTTCAAGTCTTACCTCTCAGGTAGGTCCTTCAGGGTGTCTTGGAGGGCTGAGGTTTCTAAGTCACAACTTCTTGCTACTGGGGTTCCTCAGGGCTCAGTGCTTGGACCACTTCTCTTCTCAATCTACATGTCATCATTAGGATCTGTCATTCAGAAACACGGCTGATGATCCGACGGTAGCTGTTTGCATTGCAACCTGTCTGACAGACATTTCTGGCTGGATGAAGGACCATCATCTTCAGCTCAACCTTGCTAAGACAGAACTGCTCGTGGTCTCGGCCAACCCAGCACTTCATCACAAATTCTCTATACAGCTTGGTTCGTCAATCATAACTCCTTTCAGGACACCCAGATACCTTGGAGTTGTGACTGAAGATCAGTTAAGCTTCACAGACCATATTGCTACAATGGTTTGGTCCTGCAGATTTGCCTCATACAACATTAGGAAGATTAGACCCTTCCTATCAAAGCAGGCCACACAACTCCTTGTCCAAGCTCTTGTTCTCTCCAGACTGGACTATTGTAATGCTCTCTTGGCGGGCCTTCCGGCATGTACCATCAAGCCTCTGCAACTAATCCATAATACTGCAGCGAGAGTGGTCTTCAATGAGCCAAAGAAAGCCCACGTCACACCTCTCTTCATCAGTTTGCACTGGCTGCCAATAGCCACTCGCAGCAAATTCAAGGTACTGATTTTTGCCTACAAGACAACTACTGGCTCTTCTCCAATATACCTAAACTCACTAGTTCCGACTTATGAGCCCTCCAGAAGCTTGCGTTCTGCAAGTGAACAACGCCTCGTTGTGCCATCCCAAAGAGGCACAAAATCAATCTCAAGGTGCTTTTGTTGGACTGTTCCCAGCTGGTGGAATGACTTTCCTATCTCAATTTGAGTAGCTGAGTCTTTAGCCATTTTCAAAAACAACGTCTAAAGACACACCTTTTCGTCAGTACCTGACCAAGTAATACTAGCACTTACCTATTGTCAGACTCTGTTCCGTGTTTTGTGTGTGTTTTGCTCCCCATGTGTTTCCATGCCCTTATTTGGTTTTCCTGTTCCTGCTCCCTGATTGTTTCCCATTTGTTTCCAGCTGTGCTTTCCCTCATGTTATTATGTTTCATTAGTTCCAGATGTTTCTCGTCATGTCATGTCATGTCTTGTGTATTTAAATGGTTCCCAGTTCTTACTACTTCGTCCGGTATTGTGAATGTCTGTATATGTCTACCCTTGCTACGTGTGTTTTCCTTGTTCCCTGGATATTATTAAAACCTATATGTTTGAATTCCAATCCTCGTCTCCGAGCTCCTCACAGTAGCGCACCGTGATACATATTCTATTCTTATTTTTTTCTAATTTATTAAAAAAAAAAACTTGCTATGTGTACTGTGCTAGACTAACTGAGACTTGTCACATCACTTGTATACTGTTGCTCTCTTGTTGGTATGATTGCTTCTATTGTTCTCCTCATTTGTAAGTCGCTTTGGATAAAAGCATCTGCTAAATGATTAAATGTAAATGTAAAATATTTATTATTGCAAATATAATGTAATGCATTATTAAAAAAAATGGTAATTTTATAGAAAACAATTGTTAAAATATTACAGTATTTAACATTGCTAAATGGTTGCATAACATGTAATTTCACTGTAAAATAGTGCAGAATTCATATGGCTTAATAACATACATGGATATAAAGTTGTAAATATACAGGCACCAAAATGTCATTCCTTAATGCCTGAAACATTGTCACTATATGTATTTCAGTGAATTTATGGCAACTACAGCTGCCACTTTTTACTGCAAAATTAACAGGGGATGATTATTATTATTATTACTGATATATTTTGCTATGTATGCTTACGTTATTTTGCAACATCATAATTAAGATACAATCAAGTGTATTCCAAGAATACCATGGAACTATACAGTTTTTGCACTGGTGTTTCCTTTGCTGTTAGTCAAAGATGCAACAATCAACTATGTTCACATATTGTTGAGTTGTGTTTTCTGTTTGTCACATGGCTGTCATTTCTTCCTGTCTTTCTCAGCTCGGGGCTTCAGGGATATCCTTTATGCTGGGCTTGCATACTCCTCTATTTCTGGATTAGGACCGCTCATACAATTTAATGAATCTGGCCTGTAATAGTAACCTTATTTCAGCCCAACAATGCTGAGCACACACACTAAAGAATAGCAGCAGCATGTGCTCAAATAAAACCACAAAGATACGCTGACTGTACCAGTGCAGATATCAGTCAGAGTTATGAGCGAATAACACCACTGAGACAGTTAAAGAATTACAGGCAAGCAAACACATCAACCACTTTTTATCTCCACACATGCTGAGCGTTTATCGAATTCAGCCTGTGTTCTTCAATATGTTGAATTGAGGTTGAAATTAAAGATAAGCAAATTACTTTGATAATGGCTTTGTGAATGTACAGTTCTGTGTGCATTTAATAAATGCATATAGCAGCATTGCAGCGATGCTTCAATGCAATTTAAGCACTGTGAAATTCTATATCCCAGTGTTGAATGCTGAATCTGATGTGCTGCGATAGGCATCCATCTGTTTATGCGCTCAACATCACATTAGGTGAGGATGTGAAATGAGAGGCATTTTTTTTAAACCACATGCCCACGGCACAACGGTTCCTCTTCAGAATATAATTTTCTCCAAAATCTCTTGTTGCTGTGGTTGTTTTGCCAGGATAGGCAATACACAGGCCCATGAATCCTTCGGAACTCAAACTGTTGAAGGACATTTGTACTAAATCAACAGGACCTTATGATACCTAAATTCACATTCAGTTACTTTCAGCAGCATGTAATCATATATCGCATGGAACGTGTTTCGGTTGACATTGAAAGCCAGTTAATAATACTGTGAGAGATCCAATGGGCAGCTGCCATGAGCTACACAACCTCCACACTGCTGCTCTGTGAATGTGTGTGTGTGTGTGTGGTTCAGGTATACCCTAGATGTCAATATGATGGCAATATCCAAAATCCTTGTCCTTGTGGGGACATTTTTTGGTCCCCATGAGGAAACAAGCTTATAAATCATACAGAATTATAATTTTTTTTTTAATCTAAAAATGCAGACATTTTTCTGTGAGGGGTAAGTTTTGTTGCTTTGCAGCCTGAAATGAAGATGGACACCGTTTTTCTTTTATCCAGCTGTATTTACGTCCAAGTGAACCATGAGGAAACAAGCTTATAAATCATACAGAATTATTCTTTTTTTTTTAAATCTAAAAATGCAGACATTTTTCTGTGAGGGGTAAGTTTTGTTGCTTTGCAGCCTGAAATGAAGATGGACACCGTTTTTCTTTTATCCAGCTGTATTTACGTCCAAGTGAAAGATATAACACCGACATGTCAGAAAAAATAAATAAAAAAACAGAATCACTGAGCTGGAAAAAGGATCACCCCCCTCCTAAAAATGACATGTAAACTCAATCAGGTGTAGCTAATCACCTTCTCAATGGCACACAAAGCCATTTGACTTTCAACTGTGATCAGCTGTGGTCATTTTGATTAGCTCAGCATGAAAAGAGCTTTCCTGGAGCATTTCAGTCCTTGGTAGTGCAACTGAAGCAAACAATCAACTATAGGTGGCAAGGCACTGTCAAAAGATCTCCGGGATAAAGTTGTGGACAGGCACAAGTCAGGAGATGGATACAAAAAAAAATTTCAAAGGCTTTATCAATGCCTAGAAGCACAGTGAAGTCTATTATTAAGAAGTGGGAGGTATTTGGCACAACACAGACCCTCCCTGGATCAGGACGTCGCTCCAAACTGAGGAAACTGGTCAGAGAGGCTACCAAGAGGCCTAAAGCAACTCTGAAGCAGCTGCAGGAATTTGTGGATTCAAAAGAGTGGTCATTGTGTGCATGTGACAACAATATCACATTCTTCACAAATATGGCTTGTATGGGAGGGTTGCAAGGAAAAAGCAACTCCTCAAGAAAGGCCACATGCAGTCACGACTGAGCTTTGCCAAAATGCACCTTGCTTCTAAGGCAGATGAGACTAACATTGAATTATTTGGTCTCGACACCAAACGATATGTCTGGCAGAAATCCAATACAGCTCACCATCCAAATAACACCATTCCTACAGTAAAGCATGGAAGTGGTAATATCCTGTTATGGGGGTGTTTCTCTGCAGCAGGGACTGGAGCACTTGTCAGAATAGAAGGAAAAATGGATAGGACAAAATAATCAAATTCTTGAGGAAAATCTTCTGCCCACTGCCAGAAAGTTGTCAATAGGAAGAAGGTTTAACTTCCAACATGACAATGACTCAAAGCACACATTAAAACTGACCACACAGTGGTTGAAGGAGGAAAAAGGTGAATGTCCTTGCATGGCCAATTCAGAGCCCAGACTTTAACCCCATTGAAAATCTGTGGAATGACTTGAAGACTGCAGTCCACAAATGGTCACCATCAAGTCTAACTGAACTTGAGCAGTTCTGCAAAGAAGAGTGGGCAAATATTGCAAACTCTAGATGTGCAAAGTAAAGACACATCCCAAATCCCAACAACAGACTAAAGGCTGTAATTAAAGCAAAAGGTGGTTCAACAAAATACTGACACAAGGGGGTGCTTCTAACTCAGAGATTCTGTTTTTATATTTTTTTCTGATATGTTGGTGTTCTATCTTTCACTTGGATGTTATAAGTTGCAGTAAGTAAATATAGCTGGATAAAACAAAAACTGTGTCCGTCTTCATTTCAGGCTGCAAAGCAAAAAATGTGATTATTTTAAAGTGGGGTGATTATTTAAACAAATGTTTATTAAAGTACACCATGTGTGCAATTAGCATATATTACAATGGTTATTTATTGATTTATTATTTTTTATCATTTAGAATTATGTAATTACAACATATATTACACACGCGCATATATATATATATATATATATATATAAAGCTGAATTTTCATCAGCAATTACTACAGTCTTAAGTGCAACATGATCCTTCAGAAATTGTTCTAATAAACTGATTTATTATCAAACAACATATTGAATCTCATATAGCTCCTCTTCCATTTGAATTGAATGTCTCAGTATATAGAGATTTGTGCTGCAAGCTGAAGGTCTGCCTCATAGTTTGCTGGATGATGTCCAAGACAATCGGCTATCATCAAAGCAGTAGAAATGGCACACTACTCCACATCATTTCCTCCATTTCTAATCATCTTTTCTTTCCTACGATTTGATCACTGCCAAGTCCTGATGCTCAAGTAGGTCTTCTAGACAATAGACCAATATGGTTTCAGAATATGGAGGTGAGTTCAGTGATCAATAATGCTTACAGCCCCTAAAATGGCAAGAAATAATATCTGAGGCTAATGTGCCTGAAATTCTCATTTAAGAGTCTGTGTGCTAACCTCCTTAGCACATCCCCTTGAGGAAACGGAGGATATGATTAGGAATTCGTTAGCAGGCTTCTATTTTTATGCTGATGACACACTTTTCTCTCCTCTCTCCCAATGTTGCTGGCTCTTGACTTTCTCAATGCTTCTCAAACTAGATCAGCTCTTTGCCACAGCATCGAGAAATGTGACACGCTGTTCATTAAGAAAAAACCCAATGGCCTCAGGGAGCCGGTGGCAGTGGCATAATGGATGAATCTGATTTGCACTTTACCTTGTGGAAAATGGTTAAATTTCAAGTTGCTTGATTATGTCTGGAAATAGAGATTGACGGATTTGTTTATAGATCTACGTTTTCTGGAGGTTTACATTTAGCTTTTATTGTTAACTTTTTTAAGGGATAATTCACTCAAAAAAAAAAATTGACAATTGTGTCATGAGATTTTCTGAATGATTACTTTACAAATCAGACGTCACTAAAAAAGTTAAGTATATTGAAAAGTAGGCCTATATTTTTGAAAAAATGCACTTGTAGCCATCAAGCACATGCATTCTTCAAAAAATTTACTTTTACATTAAATACGTTTGCAACAACATAAGGGGTGAGTAAATGATGATCATATCTTAATTTTGGGGTGAAATACACCCTTTAAGACTTTAAGACTGAGACCAATTCACACCACACCGACAGGCGCAGACCAGACAGAGTACAGTACGTCACTCCTCAGATGCTCCAAGAGCCAACAAACACTGACTGAACATGTTGAATCAACAAGCGCTGACCAGTCCCAACAGTAACACACTGATCCGACAAAACTCAACGAACGTGTCTGTTGGCATTTGTCAGTGCAGTGTGAATTGGCCTTTACACAGATTCACACATTCTGAGAATTAAAGACATTTTCTATTTCTGAAACACAAAAAAGTGAATAAAGTATCTTACACTCTTAAAAACAAAAGGTTCTTTATTGGCATCTATGAAGAACCGTTAACATCCATGGAATCTTTCCAGTGCACAAAAGGTTCTTTATAGTGGAAAAGTTTCTCATTCTTCACACTAAGAACTGTTCACTGAAAGGCTGAGGTTCTTTAGGGAACCAAAAAATGGCTCTTCTATGGCATCACTGCAAAAACACCCTTTTGGAACCTTTATTTTTAAGAATGTGTTGGCATCTATGGTTCTATGAAGAAACCTTAACGCCCATTGAACAAAAGGTTCTTTATAGTCAAAAAAGATTCTTCAGATGTTCTTCACACTAAGAAAAAAAATCATTCACTGAACGGTTCTTTGGGCAACCCAAATTGTTTTTTCTAAGGCATCACTACAAAAAAAACAAAAAACAAATTTGAACGTTTATTTTAAAGAGTGTAATTCAGTTTTGTAGTCCCTTGTTCCTTTTGACCATAAAAAAGAACAGTACAATCACACCGTGCTAATGTAGTGGAACGACTAAGGTATAACTTCTATAAGCAACCAATGCTTATAGAGAAGTCAACAATAACCCAAGGCAGCACGTGCCATTTCAAGCGGAAAGGACCCTGGCCTGTCTTCGAGCGAATTAGAGTGAATATCCTCGCTTTATTATCCCCATAACCCATCTCGACACTCCGAAACACGGATCGAAGCGCAGCGGGGAGGGCGAGTACGCAGGCTCTGTGTGGGCATGAGATCGCTCAGACCCGGTTTCTTAGTTCCCAGGCTTCGGTCAACAATAACCCAAGGCTAAAACGGGCTGAGCTGTCTAGGTCACACCCGGCCTGTTAATCGTTCCAGAGTATACCCGTAACTTTGACACCCAGGTGTCGAGAGCTAACAGGTGACCAATACCAGAGAACTTGGGCGCGGTACGGCCAAGGGCTCTCTGTCATGTCTGTTTACGCAGCGTGTGCCATTTCAAGCGGAAAGGATCCTGGCCTGTAAGGCCGGGACTTCCAGGTTATAAAACCTCGCAAATGTGGACGGCGAGGCCTGATCGTTCAACCCGTGAGCTCGTCATTGCTTCCTCCGAAGTAGCTGGGAGGAGAGAAACATGAGCGCGGGGAGGCGGGGCCGCCTTCCGCGAACGAACGGGGGCAACTGCTTTGTAAAAGCGGCCCGTGTCTGTGAGCGCAGCCATAGTGACACACACACAAATTTGAAGCTGTCAGCGGCAGCATCTGCTCCAATCTACTTTGTAGGATAAAGCTACTCGATGTAAAGTGAGACACGGATCGAAGCGCAGCGGGGAGGGCAAGTACGCAGTCTCTGTGTCGGCGTGAGATCGCTCAGACCCGGTTGCTTAGTTCCCAGGCTTCGTCGTTTCTCTCTCCGAGGCTCGCTGAGAGAGGAGAAACGGGAGAGCTGGGCTGCTTTCCGTGAAGGCGGTCCGCACGTGGAGAAGAGCGAGACTCATGCTCGAGTGAACATTCTGTCTCAGTAAGCGCGTAGCTCACTGCCCTTCTGCGGCGGATCCGAGTGCAACGGGGAGAGCGAGCACGCGGGTACAGTGCCGGCATGCGATCGCTCAGACACGATTAACCAGGCCGGGTGTGACCTCAGGAAGCTCAGCCCGTCTTAGCCTTGGGTTGTTGTTAACTTCTCTATGGGCATTGGTTGCTTATGGAAGTTTGATACTTTTAGTCGTTCCACTACATTAGCACGGCGTGATTGTACTGTGTTCCCATATGAGTCTAGCAAGACGCAGTACAAGTGAAGTATCGAAAGGGAACTACTTCCACTAACAAAGCTGTACCCCAATTCAGTAAAAGAATGCTCAGATGCAAAAGCTACACTAAAACTCGTCTAATATTTATCATTTCTCCGACTGGTTAAATTATAAAAACCTGTGTGAATAGACACAAAGCTTGGGGTGGAAACGACTCTATCTGTAACACATCCCCTCCGTCCACCCTGCTGCTCACTTTGGCTTTGGTATTGTGTTCGTGTAAACAGGAATGTACTGTCTCTGCATTCGTTTTTCATTGAAAAGGGGATTGCGAATCCTGACGGGCATGATTAATCACAGTGCGCCAGACATCTGAATATGGCTCGGGAAAGGTTCAACTTTTTTATTCATCCTACACGCAATCTATTCAAACCAGCTGCTGCCTTTCCTCATGCTCATTTTCACTCTTTTCTCAGTGACCACTGTTGCTATTCTCTCACTCTCTCCTTCTCTTTCTCTTCCCTTGGCTTTCATAATTATCAGGGGAGAAGGGGCATTGAAAGCTGTTGTTTTTGAGGAGATTTCGGTCATGTCAATGTCTCAAGCCGCAGCCAACAGTCTTCCCCTCTCCTTTCTGTTGAATTATTATTTCAGGCTTACAGATATGTCGAGGAAAACAGTCATTTTCACAACAAATACCTTTGTTAGTGAGGCGCTGCTCTGTGTAATTGTGAAAAAGGTAGGAAAAGTAAGAAAATACATCTTGTTGAGCGCCCCTGCTGCTCACTTTGGCTTTGGTATTGTGTTCGTGTAAACAGGAATGTACTGTCTCTGCATTCGTTTTTCATTGAAAAGGGGATTGCGAATCCTGACGGGCATGATTAATCACAGTGCGCCAGACATCTGAATATGGCTCGGGAAAGGTTCAACTTTTTAATTCATCCTACACGCAATCTATTCAAACCAGCTGCTGCCTTTCCTCATGCTCATTTTCACTCTTTTCTCAGTGACCACTGTTGCTATTCTCTCACTCTCTCCTTCTCTTTCTCTTCCCTTGGCTTTCATAATTATCAGGGGAGAAGGGGCATTGAAAGCTGTTGTTTTTGAGGAGATTTCGGTCATGTCAATGTCTCAAGCCGCAGCCAACAGTCTTCCCCTCTCCTTTCTGTTGAATTATTATTTCAGGCTTACAGATATGTCGAGGAAAACAGTCATTTTCACAACAAATACCTTTGTTAGTGAGGCGCTGCTCTGTGTAATTGTGAAAAAGGTAGGAAAAGTAAGAAAATACATATTGTTGAGCGGTCTGTATTTTGTGCCGGATTGATTTTCTGTTTCCCTTATTACCAGCAGACAACCCCAAGAGGGAGAAGTGGATCAAAAACATTTTTGAAATGGTTCTGTCTCCGGTTCCCTTATTTTGTAGCGCACTTTAGAGCCAGTCCAATATTTCTCCTGGGGAGCTTGACCATACTCATCAAAATCTGTTGGGCAGCAACAGCCCAATAAAGCCACAGTGTGGTTGCTCCAATTGTATAAAACATCTCCTCCATTATGAGAACAGGCAGAAAAACAAACCACAGCATGCTTGGCATCAAAGTCATTTAGAAAACAGCAGACAGATACGGAACTATTTCAATAACCCCACAAAGATACCACAGGAAAACATTTGGTCCATTAAACTATTCACATACAGCCTAACCCTTTCGAATGCAATTGATTTCCACCTCACAGTTTGAGGTGAGCTTAGGGTTCCAAAACCTAGTGAGCTACCTCGCTGTCTACTGCCTACATAGACAGCTGCCTTCTGTGGCAGAATCTTAAAGGGGTAGTTCACCAAAAAAATTAATCTTTTGTTGTCATCATTCATTCCAAACCTTTAGATGTTCTTTCATCTGTGAAACTTCAAAGATTATATTTTGAGAAATTATTTTTTTTTAACAATAGAAATCTAACCAAAAATGGTTTCCTGCAGAAGAAAGTTATACTGGTTTGGAATGAAATGAGGATGAGTAAATGATGGCATAATTTAAATTTTTGGCTGAACATCCCCTTTAAGTCTCGTTAAAGTAGCAATTAAATTACATTTTAAGTGGTGATTTGGGAAAGCTCTACAAAAGGAAGAAACTCCGTGCAATAAATAAATAAATATGATAGTTAGAACATACATAATACAAATATTGCGTAAATTCAATTTTTTTTAATTGGAACTTATTTGAAACTTTTTTTATTTATACTTTTTAAATCAACATTTCCCTCACGTCGCCCATACTACACTGGATGCATTATGTCACACAGTTCATCGCGGTGCATTCTGGGATTGATGTTAGAATTTGATTAAAATTAGGTATCTAAAAGATTGTTTGTCTTAAAATTCATAGGCTGCTCACTATACAGCAAAAATATACTTTTTATGGTCATAATATATACAAAATATATGCTGTAAAAATCAGAGCATGAGGAAATTTATTTTCAAATTGAAAATATACAATGTACTTTTGTAATAAGGGTCAAAATATCTTTCCAATGTAGAATAATGCAAAATGGGTAATGCAATTTTTTTTAAATCAATTTTGTACAATATAAATATATTTAGAAATAAATTATATTTTAAAAAGAGAAAATAAAAGTTACACTTATTGGAAATAATAATAATTTTGTATTACATTTATATTAGTCTTTTTTTTTTTTTGGTCATTCTTTGTATATTTTGAAATATATTTAAAATATATATCTGGAAATGTATTTTTAGCTCTATGGGAGAGCATTTGATTCCTTACTTAAAATGAATGATAGCCTATTGGTAAACCTACTAAGCATTAGAAAATGCATCGGGTGGATCTATTTTTCACTCCCTCTATCCAATGTTCCCTCTAATTGTTTTGTTTGTTTGTTTGTTTGTTTTTTGAGCAAAACTTTTCTCTATTGGGTGGACATTTCAGCCACCTGAGCAAAAACATTATTTTTATCAGACCTGTACAGCACAATATAATAATATAATATAATATAATATATAATAATATAATATAATATAATATAATTAAAAATAAGCAGTTATTGGTCATAAATTCCCTTTTTGAGGTCAATTATTTATTAGGTTTATAATGTAGTATAATATAATTGAAAACAAATATTTTCAGTGAATATTTTCAAAAAACATGAACATGTGAATTCTTATATAGTTATCTAAGCATCCCCATGTAGTAGAGTTTGGACACTACACCTGTGTGTAACTGTAAATGTCTCGTTTTGTTACCGTTCTCCCATCATTCGCTATTTCTACCACTTAATCAAGCCACTCTTCTTTAAAACACGTTGATGTTTTATTTCACACGTCATTGCATTTGCATTGACGTTTTTGAGCCATTTCGTCCACAACCATTACAGTATTCGATTTCTACAGCTACTGATCTGGCGCACATCATTCTCTTTCTATGAAACCTGTAAACCACATTCACCGGTTCTAACTCTATATAGAGGTTTGTCCAAGCATTGCAATTATTTTGCATTTACTAGAATTCAATCAAATGGCTTTCCCAACTAATTTTTGCGTCTGTCCTGTGTGCGGCCTACTATTTCGTCTCTGTGGTTGCAACATAAAAAGTGCACACGCTCAGCTTAGAGGGAACATTGCTTCTATCCCTGGAGATATTTTAGCATATCTATGAGTGGATCTCCTCCAATACAAGCAACACATACATCTGTTTAAAGGATTAGTTGTGAATAATGCTGAAGGCAGAGGGCAGTTTTTATCTGAGGCAGCCACTGCTGCATCCTCAGGTAGGCAATTTCAGAAGCCTGTTTTTCTCTTGAACTGCCTGACCTTGAAAGACCCTTGTTGTTCTCCTGCACTGCCACACAAACAGACTGCAGATGATTTTTTTGTTTGCCCTTTACTGTCTGAGAGACGGGTGCAGGGAGTCAGTGAGCATGGCGGAGAGAGAGAGAACATCAGTGACACCCGGTATGCATTCGATTCCTCTTTGACGCGTGAACAAAACACTGCAGAAATCATATGTCTGCTATTCCTATTCCACGGAAACAGAAAACATTGAGAGAAAAATGTAAATGGAGGACTATTCTATTGGTATTATTCATTTAAAAGTATTGTGGAGTTTTTCCCCACTGAGTTTCTCCTCGGCTCACTTTGGAATGACAGTCTTTCATCTGTAGCTGCACTTGCGAGCGTGAGTCACACTTCGACTTCACAGAGGCATCTTCCAGCTCTCCCTCTCTGAGCTGAGTTTCTCCCTCTCTGACTTACTCTCTAACTGTGTTCTCTCTGTCTTGTTCCCTGAGGAAACAGGTTGAAGGATGAGCGGCTGACTATGGCATGTCAAGATCTTGAGAAAAACAGACATTATCAAATGCACAAGTCAGAGTTTTAATAGCATTTTCGATATCAAATGCGATGATAAGCACTTGGTTGACATCGGCTGCTGTTTATATAATGCCGTAGATTGCCAGCGCCTATGGTTGTGTGTTCTATGCACATTACTGGAAGAAATATTGATTTAATGCTTCTCTGATATCGGTCCATCCACAGTGCAGCTGGAATTAAACTAAGTCACATTGTGAAATACAACAATTGCAAAAAAAAAAAAAAAGTCAAATTGCGAAAAATAGTCAAATCAGTGGATATAAAGTCACAGTTACAAGAAGTAACGTTGCTATTATGAGCTATAAAGTCACAGTTGTGAAAAAGTAAAGTAGCCATTGCAAGAAATCAAGAGGTAATTTTCATCAGACACAAATTTTCATCAGTCTAATTTCAGATTCTAAAGGTTCTGTTTATATGAACCCTACTTTTTTTATGATTTTTTTTATACTTCTACCATAAGTATAATTGTCATTTTTGCCTTGATGACTTATTTAAAATGAAAGCTGACAAATGTTAGAAGACAAGTGTAAATGTGCTTCTGATTGAAATGTTATCCTAGTCCAGAGGTAGTCAAGGATGCATTGTGATCGGATCTCAGTGTAATGTAAATGCAATCCAGCCATCGTTTCTGCATTCGCAGGTGGACGTCGTGCAAAACCCCGCCCCTCTCTCCCAAACTTTCAGAAGACTTATTTAAATATTGCGCGGGAAAGAGAGATCTGATCGGTTATCCAGATAGAGAAGTCATTTGATGTTGCCAAGTGTAAATGCGTCGTGTCCTGATTGACTGATGATCTGATCTACTTGATAGGATCACAGTCAGTGTTGCCAGATTGGATGGACGATTTCCAGCCCAAAAGCTTACAAAAAACCGCCCAAAACTTGTCAAAATAATGTGATGGAATATGTAAATCAAGTTTGACAAGGGCCATTTTTAACTCCTTAAAACAAAATAATGACGACAAAATAATATAAATATAACGTTAGATAAATTTCCCAGGTAAACGGATCAAATAGCTTACATTAAAGAGAATTAGGCTACTGAACATTAATAAAATATGCAAGCAGACACTGTCAAAACGGCAATCAAGAAATTAACCGATACCCTCGAAACAACACATGCATCATTTTCAATGTCAGCAGTCAGAATAATCCAATTTAAATTCAAAAGTGCCCAATATAAGTGATAGGAAAAAGCAACATAGGCTATTTAGCAGGTATTTCACACTCGTTCATGCACACATCATGACAGTCAAAACTGTGTCATTCATTGATACATACTGAATTATAATCCAACAATTTAAAAAAATAAATAACAACAACAATAATGCGCTTACCTTCGTGTCGCTCTATAATTTTACACAGAACTAGATTAAGTTCATTTTGTAGAACATAATACAGAACTTTGCACAGTCAAAACTAATCAAGTCTAGCAGTTTTCAAGGATTTATAAATCTGGACCGTTTAAAAGATAAAAGACAGGATCGTATTTACAGAGATATTTAGTTTCGGTTTTGATTAATTCAAATGTGCTCTGATTTCGGAGTTGCAGT
>NW_015538011.1:192740-192970 GCF_001515605.1 Sinocyclocheilus anshuiensis
CACTGATAAGATGCGCGTTAAATATCGCATGCGATTTTTCGTGCAGCCCTACTCATGAATCATAACGTCTGTCTGCTGAGCCCTCGTGATAAGTGCGGCTGTCGACGTTTACATCAGCGGTGACCATGATTTCACCAAGTACATGTTCCTGGATCAAAATCCTTGTTGATCCTGGAACAACATTCCAATTAACCAATCAGAATTGAGGGATAACTTTTCAGGAAATATCT
>NW_015538011.1:193124-209903 GCF_001515605.1 Sinocyclocheilus anshuiensis
AACCAGCCCAAATTTTGTCCTCCCGCCCAAGCCAATTTTTTACCCGCACAATCAAATTCAAAAACGGGAACCCGCCCAATCTGGCGACACTGATCACAGTGATCGCATGTTAATACCAAGTGTAAACGCAGCCAGATTTAGATCAAACTCAACCGGATCAACTGTGTTTTCATGAAGGATTTTCAATCATATCGAGCAGTAAAACTGATTACTAACAGACTATTTAGGTGTATATGGATGTAGCTATTGTTAAATGTGGCCCTATAGCTTACAATTACTATGTTAAAGTCATTTTAAACTGACCATTAAACGTACCATGCTGATATAAAAAAAAAAGCAAAGAGAAAGAAAATGTATTCCATTTTTGTATATATATATATATATATATATATATATATATCAACATCATAAAATGCATTAAACATTATAGTAAACCAGGGTTTCCTAAACTGGGCTTAATGTAAGAACTGCAGTAGGTTTTTATGAGTTGATAAAAAGCTAATAATTAATTAAATCATAAAAATGTGAAGTAAATTATTTAAACACTTGAACACTAAAAAATAGAAACATTTAATTTGTTTACCTGTGTAGCGTCTGGACCAATCAAACACACAATTTTTCATTTGATTTAACAAATCAGTTATTCATTAGATTAACAAACGTTCACAGAAACCCTCCCCCCAATAAATAATTATTCATATTTCCCCATGAGCTGATTCGCTACACCTGCATGTCAGTGTGACCATTAAGCAACATCAAACTGTAAACATGCGAACGTGTTGTTAAATTATTGAAATATTAACGTCCTCAGAGATATTTCAAGTACATATTTCATGTCAAAGGGGTTTGACTGACAAAAACATTTGGGAATCCCTGCATTACATAAACAAACAATTATGAACATGAAAATAACAATGACATTACACTCCCAAAGTCTTTCAGGTTTTACACATTTTTGTCCAGATTTCCAGAATCTACAGTTACAGAAGTTCACTGGATATGATGACGACATAGTGTTTCATTAATATATAATCATGTAATCCATAAAAAAGTGACTGTAATCTGATCATGAGCATTATAAATTGTAATATAATCTAATTATGAGTACTTGATTTTTGGAATCTGATTACATAATCCAGATTACATGTAATCAGTTACTGTGCTTGTAGTCAGCAGGTTAAATGGATGAACTTTGAACAGTTAAAAAAAAGAGATAAATCTGGAATTATGTAAAATAAAAATAAAAACTGCATAAATGAAAACATGAGTTAGGCCTACAACAAAAAGGTGTTTAGGCCTACACCTACAAGCTAAATGTAAGCTATTTATTATTCGCTGAGCAGAAGATCACAAATCTTAGGCAGGGTAATGTTTTGATATCAGAAATTATTATTTATAAGGTCTGTTGTGCTTCTTGCCTCTCCCTTATTCAAATAAATCATATTCAAATGCGCTCGAAAACAAGATGGGATTTAATTAAGTTGTGCAAGCTAGCTGAGAAGGCACAAACACTCCAGGATTTAATGGAGTGAATGTTGAATACTTAGCATTTTTATTTTCCTTTCCTTTCCCCCTTTGCTACAAAGTTGCATTCAACTCATTTTATTTTTAAAGGAATGTTTCTGCCATGATGGGGCTTTTCGATAAGCTTCCCTTTATTGCTCTTTCTGTCTGAGAATGACTAGTGTGCTTTTCTCCCACCTGCTCGCCTGTCACGGTATCAGCTTGAGTCAGAACGCTGTGAAATCCCAGTGCACTGCCACGCAACCGTGTGGAAACACCACAGATGAGAGCACCAACAATGGAGGAAGGAAAGACGCTGGCAATCGGATTAAGATGTAAGTTACAGTCAATAAAGGGAAAAGTCTTGATCTGTCATCTTGTGCATTCTGAAAGAGAGAGAGAGAGAGAGTCAGAGAAATGATTGTATTGATGATGAGGAAATGGGGTTATACGAGTCATTACTATTAAAATGTTCTCTTTAGGGGTCTGAGAGCTTCTTTTAATAACCAACGAAACATTGAGATATTAAGATGGTACTTCATGGCTTTTCAAAATCTTATTACAACTGATTATACACAAAAGTTCAACTTTAACTTTACATATAACACAGTAGTAGAAATTTTGTGTCCTCCACAAAATGGAGATAGCCTTTTGTAGAAGAAAAAAAAAACTTAAATACTTTGAAATAATCTTTTATTTTTATTTCTTGGAAAACAATATATTTTTACAAAACTGCCTGACTGCTTATTCATATTTGAAAAACTTTTATCTGCCAAATCATATCCACCAAAGTTGTGTGGTGCAAACACTATAAGTCAACAATATTATTATGAATTAATAATGTATTATTTGCGTATTTTATAATATTGTTAACCGTAAAAATTATATTTACAAACTATATAAAATATGTATTCGTGAAACATATATTTGCTTTTTTCTTGACAGTTGCACCACATGATATTTAAGGGGTCATTAAATAATTTTCAAAATATGAGACCAAAAACACTAGATTTTTAAATGATTTTTGCTTTTCTTCATCATAGATGCTCTTATTTGTTATTGGCCCTCTAGTCAGTTGGTGTTTATAATTTTTTTTATGGTCAAATCAATTTCAAACATGAGCAGCGTTACTGTACTGGACCACAATCACCTTTCTAAAAGTGTGCATGTCTACTTTGAGAAAAGTGTTATAAAACAGAGGGATACAGCTTCAATAATATCTGTCAACTGAGTCTGAATGGGTCTGAAAGAATTGAAAGGAAAATTTGAAGGGAAAATAATAGGTCAGTACAATAGGTCACACTGCTATTATTATTTGTACACAAAAGCACTGGGGTCTCTACAACCTCAAACATAAAAAGCGTAACATGAACTTCCCAGTACAGGACAGTTAACAATAATAATTCAGAATATGCTTAATTTGTTACTGTACATGTGCAGTAGCCAAAGGACAGAAGAATATCGGTAACCGTTCAATATCATGGGCAGAGTTTTGTATCATAAGGTCAGATATGTTTAAGGACTTGAAAGATGTTGGCCTCTCACAGTACAGACTAAGTATTTACGTCTGGCTGTGGTTTGTTATTTTCTAGGTACTTTGGAGCTGAGTAAAGGGATCAGGAGGTGAAGAGTCGAACTAAGGCCAGGCTGTCTGATAGGAGCTGGGTGAAGGGGTCAGTATGTGGAGCCTGCATCACCCCCTGACAGCCTGATTTCCTTCACCATTATCACAGCCATCTTTTAACACACCACCACAGCTGTGTGTAATAAAAAAGAGTGAGAAGCAGAGAAAGAAAGCGTTTTTCCTTCCCCCTACATGCCGTTCTCTCTTAACAAAACAAATAAGCGTAGTTAGATGGGAAATTATAAGATGATAGAATCAGGTGAGCATCGCCCACCCACAACAGGACCAATTCAGAGAAGTTCAAGAAAGTTGTGAAAACGGCCCCTGAAGCACAGTGCAACTCTCATTTAGACGAAAAGCATCTTTTCAACAATTAGCTGTAAAAAATATTGAAGGGCTCCCTTATGTAACTCATTTAAAGCCTTACAGATTTCAATAAAATGTAATTATTCTATTAAATTCAGCTCAAATACACCCTTCCTTCAGTCATTTGCTTTCCATTTCATTCAGGCTTTTCATTACCGAAAGAAAAAAAAAATTAATTACATCAAACACCTGAACTAACAATACTGCCAGGCCAATTTTCAGTTGCAGGAAACTGCCTACGCAAGAATTAGTAACGTTAATGAGGAGATTGATTTGATATTTTTGGCAATCTGAGAGCACAAAGGCAAGCCCGTCCTCTCGCTCCCACTCCTTTTGTTGACTGGTAAATTAAAGAGCTTGGACTTGATCAAAGAAGAAAAATCTCATTTCCTCTTTCATTAAGCCCGACCAAAACGCCTCGACTCTGTAGTGTGGCCAAACCTGCCATTGTCTTGATAATCACCGGCAGAGTCCAGGAGGATTCAAACTTGTGTTCTTTTGAAAAGACTTTTGTATTTCACCAACTTGTAGCAGTTGAATAGCTATTCATTATAAAATGTCATATATAACATGAGCCAAATTAAATGAGACTCAGGTAATTATGATTGGATGGGGAGTGTGCAGTCATCATAATGACCCTTGGGTGATAAGTCTAGATGTTGTCTGCGGAGGTAATGTAGATTATATTCCATATTAATACAGTATTCACTGATTGGGCGGTATCCCAAGCATCCTCGCATGCACCAGCAATAATGAACACAGCAGAGTTATCTTACAGACTCACATTTCTGGATTCACTGACCCTGCACCAATCCCAGAGTGGAGTATATTCATCATATCTGTGCTCGCATAGACCTCAGCCATTCCAGAGGAGTCTGCAGAGAGACTGGAGTTCATAAATCTACTACCTCTCACTTAATGAAGCTCCCCATTCCTCTGCAAAGCACGCTGGGCTTAACATAGTGTAGAGAGCTAATAACTGAGGTCAGACTAGAGGAAAAGTTTCTCTTAGAGACTAAGTCCTACAATGAACTGAATGCAACGCAGTGACAGCTTGACAACCAGGAGTTAAAGGGATAGACAAAAATTAAAATGATGTCATCTTTTATTCATCCCCATGTGGTTCCAAACAGGTTTTAAGTTCTTATTTATTCTTATTAGCAATTGCGTTTTAAAAGCATTCAACATGTCAAATCACAATCCAAATAAAAAGATATTCAGTGTTATTGACCTCCACTTGAACTGGAGAAAAAAAAACAGCTAAAATCTGCTTTTGTGTTCCATGTTAAAACGAAACAACAGCAATTTTCTACAATGTGACTTTATATTTTGCAATTTGACTTTATTTCGCAACGTAACTTTATAATTGTTGAGTAACTTTATACTTGATTTCTCTCAATTGTGAATGTATTTAATGTAATTGTGGCTTTATCACCTAGTTGTGACATCTGATAATGTGACTTAAAATCTCACAATTGCAACTTTGTTTTGCATAATTGTGAGTTTATATCTTGCATAATGACTTTATATCTCACAATGTGGCATTATTACTTATTTTGGATTTTTAAAAAACAAGATTCAGAAATAATTTGGTATCATCAAATAAACAACAATAAACATTAATCTAAGATTATGTTGATTCATAAATATACAATTGTTCACTGTAAATTCATGTTTGTTCATAACACATTAACTAATATTAATGTATACAAATGTTAAAAATGATATTGATAAATGCCTGTTAATTTTTTTCAATGTCACAATGTGACTATATTTCGCAGTCTGACTTTATCTCGCAGTGTATATTTATATTTCTTAACTGCAACGCAATTTGTTTAACAGTTTAACAGTTTAGCAATCTGCTATCTCACAATGTGACTATTAGTTATTTTAGTAACATTTAACAATAAGGTATAACTAGATATCCTGAAATAACAAACAGCTATAAACATTTATCTAAGGTTATGCTAATTCATAAATATACTATTGTTTGTTTGTTCATAATACTAACTAATGCTAATTTTACAAATGTTAAAAATGTACATGTAGAAATTAGTTTTTTTTTTGTTTATTGTTTTTTTTAGATACCTAATACATTAATGTTGACAAACTGAACTTTGTGTAGAGTACAACCATTATTTTAAACTTTATTACATAACTACCTTTTTATTTTTTACTCTTGAGGTGGAAACAGGCTTCCAGTAATTATTTACTGGAAAACTCTCAGTGGTCCTTGTCTGAATGGAGCTTTTTAGTATAGCAGCGTTCCACTATGTTGCTTTGTGTAAAGTTTTATAATGCCTTGAACTGAACCAAATCAGTCTGATAGTACAGAGACACCCCTCAGTGAAATGTGTTTTCTTAGTCTCTCCAGCTCTTCATCACAAACCAAGTACCTGCTGTCAACATATTGCATTTTCCCAGGCTTCCACCTCTCGGTGGCCGATGGGCCGTCACGTCATTGAGCTCCACCGCTGCCGAGAAAGTCATATCTGTCGAATTCAACGCGAGAGAGCGGCTGAAGCGAGGAGGAGAGGAGAGGGAGCGGGAAGAATCTGTGTTTGCCATCAACAACTCAAGAGAGCAGAGCGCCGGCAAGATTGATGATCCCTTCCCTGAAAGTAACAAAAGATCTACCGCCCGTGAGAGCCTGCTTATGGGGCCTGATAGACTTGTCATTCTCTTAATAAACGCCACAGATATGTCAGCGGCAGCAACAGTGCAGCCTGAGGTGGACCCACCCAGACACAGAGGAAGCTCCATCAACCCCAAACCCTTAAAATAAGCTCAGAGTGGCCGAATACACACAGAGGCAAAGTTGATTTTTTTTAAAGATTCTCAGGATCGATCCTTGAAATTGCCCAAATTTGGTTCATTTTCAAAAAATACTACACTCTTAAAAAAATTAAGGTTCTTTATCTGTGGTTCCATGAAGAACCTTTAACATCCGCAGAACCTTTCCATTGCACAAATATTCTTTATAGCGGAAAAAGGTTGTAAACATTTTTTTAAATGTACTTCACACTAAGAAAAAATGTGTCTTTGAAGAAGTGTTCGGTGAAAGGTTCTTTGGAGAACCAAAAATGGTTCTTCTATACAGTAGCATCACTGAAAAAAAAAACTTTTTTAAAGTATAAAAAAAAAAATCAGATGAGACTAGTTTTCCCAGAGGACTGAGGTTAGAGAAATTTGCATTTCACAGATGAACTTTGTGATTTCAATCCCGTCAGAATCGGGCATGTCTCTGTTTTTCACACATCACTTCTGCAAACATTGCAGAGCAAATTACCTGCTGTTTCAAATGTGAATGTCTGTGATTGCTGATCCCAACTGACCTACTATTTGCACACTAATCTTCCGCATGTTGCATCTCTCATTATGGACAGCATCTGACAAAGTATTGTAATGCAAAAATAAAACGATAAAATATACATATAAAATTAAATTGCAGAAACTGGCCATATCAGCTCGAGGTAAGATACTGTACATACATTTCTCTACTCAGTTATGTGGGTTTATTATAAGCAGCCACGTCTAAACTCATATGAAGTTTATTTAAATAAAGATTTTTTTATAATAAACTGAAATTATATAAAATAATTCATTAAAAGATCTTCTGTGTATCTAGAAAACACATGCCCACCTCTGTAATAAACATAACTACAGAAATAATAGAAGTGAAATTGTTTGTTAGGGGATTATTTAATAAATTTTTATTTATTTCAAATTCTGTTTTGTTTTTTGTTTTTGTTATTTTTGTTTGTTTTTTTCATCATTTTCATAGTATGTATTGAATTCCATTAAGACTACTTTAAGCCATTTTATGGACCCCATACTATAATAATCTCGTGTAGATTATATATTTTTAGTAGTTTAAGGAGGAGGTAGGGAAATGTACATGTCATATGCCCAGATGTCAAAAGCAATTGCTGTTGTACCCATTGGCTTGAGACTGACAGCTCAGGCCTCAGTCTCTATACTTAACTGTCCAATCAGATTAATCCTGCAGGGAGGCAGCCTAAATTATGCAGAGACACTAGGAAATGATGAATACGTTAGCATATCATTTTTTGTTTGCCGGAGGGTTAACTCTAATAAAGAAATGACAGACTAATGGCATTTATAGAAATTGTGGCTGTATGGTTACACCAGAAAAAAAAAATAATAATAATAATTAAAGTGTAATATGTGATATTATAGTATAGTATGCTTAAAATAAATTAAAAATTAATCTTTTTTTATTTAATTAAATTAGAAATTAAATTGTGCATGTGCATCTGCACTCAAATAACACCATCCTATAAAAGCTGAACCTGCTAACATGTCTAAAAATTCTCTTTTTAAGAACCAAAGGTTTGGGAGGAATACAAGAAAGAATCTATACATTTGAGGAGAAGTGTGGAGAATATTGTTTTGATAGCCAGAATTAATCTAAAATGCCTTGAGCTGTAAACACACATGCAACCCGACACACACGCACACATATATAGACAGATTTATAGGCCTGGACGCACACAATAGAAATGAAAGACAATAGAAAAAAAGAAAAAAACAGGAGGAAAATCATCATCTCCAGCATTGCCATTTTATTGAGTCTGCTGCCATTTACAATATTTTGTTATTTTTCACCGCAAGAGCCGCTGTCTCTGTCACAATTCAATCTAGGCCTCTCTCCCCACACACTGTATAATGCCTAGTTAAAGGCAGCAGTGTGTGAAATGGTATTTTAAAATAAATGAAAGTGACTAGGAAACAGAGGGCTTGGGAGATATTACTGTGTCAACGCTGACAGACAAGCCCTGGGATGGGCTGTGAAGTTATCAGGCCAAGGGAGACGGCGCTGGATTAAATAAAACTCCAGTTTCACTGCTGCTGTGTCACCATCACACACTCTGCCACACTAACGTTGCTACAATACAGGGCCATTTTTCTGCAGCCCATCAAGATAATATGCTCGGAGACCTAATGAGATGGCGAATGTTTCAGCCATTCTTTCAATGCATCTCCTGAAATTTCCATATGAAATGGGGCCTTGGCTCAGATAATACAGCTAATACAGGAAGTGAATTCTACGGGTTGACGTACAATGGAGCAGTGATTCCCAACCAGGGAACGTGCACGAGGAACTTGAAAAGATTGGGATTTTGCTTTGTAAAGCCTATAAAACATAATATATTTATAATAATATAAATAAATATATATTATTATTATTATTTTAGTGTATTATACACTACCATTTAAATGTTTGTGGTCGGTATTCTGTAAGATTGTTAATGTTTTTGAAACAAGTCTATGTTAACCAAGGCTGCATTTTATTTAAAGGTGACATATCATGAAAATCTGACTTTTACAGGTTTTAAGTAGAGATGCACTGATCGATCGGCCAGGGATCGGAATCGGCCGATTTTCCTCATGATCGGCCCGGATGTTTACCTCATGATGTTTACCTTCACAGACATAACCGACTGTTTTTGTAACTCATGCGTGTTTTTAACATAAACTTGTGTGTGAATGAGAACTTAGTCTAGTACTCACATGCTGTGACAGCCACTTTCTGTCCGTGTGCTTCGGATGTGTGCACTCAGAAAACCGTATATCAGAAGTTTAAACTCATATGGTTTAAAACGCATGATTTCAGCGCGACAAACATGATAATCAGAACCAAAACAGATGTTTTTAGCAGGTCTGAGCTGTAATGGCGCATCTCTAGTCTGGAAAAGGGGGTGGGGAGCAGCAGCTCATTTGCATTTAAAGAGACAGGCACGAAAAACATCGTGTTTCTGCTTCCACTCAAAATAGGCATTTTCAAAATGATATAATAAATTATCTGTGGAGTATTTTGAGCTGAAACTTCACAGACACATTCTGGGGACACCAGAGACTTATATTACATATTGTAAAAATGGGCATAATATGTCTCCTTTAAATTAAAAATACAGTGTGAAAAAAAGAGTAATATTGTGATATATTATTACAGTTTTAAATAACTCTTTTCTATTTTAATATATTTAAAATGTAATTTATTCCTGTGATGGCAAAGCTGAATTGTCAGCAGTCGTTACTCCAGTTTTCAGTATTACATGATCCTTCAGTAATCATTCTAATATGTTGATTTGGCACTCAAGAAACATTTCAGAATAATTAAGTATTAAAATATTATTAATTCATTTCTTTTAAAAAATCATACTGACCCCAAACTTTTAAAAACTGTATTACATTACTATAAAATATATAGGCTACGCAAATTATATAAAGTGATATGAAAGTGATCATAAAAGAAAATATAAAAATTTGTTTTTTTCTGTTTAAATCACTTAATATTGTAATAGATTACACCAACAGCACAATTGTAAGTATGATATTGCATTTATGCAACTGATCAATAAACAAGATGTTAACAGACTTACATTTATGACACAATATTGCCATACTTTGTCTATTTTTGCTCTGCCTATGAAAATAGTTCCAAACAAAGCAAAAGCAGAACTGTTACATCTACAAAAAAAAAAAAAAAAACACTGTTTTGTTCATAAATGAATCAGTGTTTAAGAATCAGTTCATCAGAATCAGAATTATTCAGTGACTCACTCATAAAGATGAATCAGTGCATTCAAATGTATTGTTTGAATGAACGATTCAATGACTCAAAGAGTCGCTTGTCGCCACCTACTGGTGTCATGACACAACATGTAAAGAGTCACTGAAACATCCTAACCACCAGTGTTGGGCTAGTTACTCAAAGAATGTAATATATTACTCATTACAAGTTACTCCTTTCAAAAGTAATATTGTTACTTTACTTATTAGTTTGTCATGTGTAGCTTGAAGCTAATTGTAATTTCTCCGTTACGCATATACGATTATATTTCATTGTGTATTTTATCAAATCACATTCTTACATTCGTTGTAAGAAACTGTTTAATTTTCCAAAAAGATTTTTATAGTAATATAATGTACCACACGCTGATCAGAGGGATGTGGGTGGGATGTAATGCCAGAGTAAAGTAAAGCCACAACTTACACAACAGTGTACAGATCATCTTTTTTTCCTGACAAAATCAATATAATGCAATATTTCTATCTGCTGAATGTAAGCTTTTCCATATTCCAAGCTTGCCTGCTGCACTGGGGACATCACATGCATGTGCGAGTCGTGAAAATTATGAAAATAATTATAATTATTATTTGATTGTTGGATTTTAAATCAGCGGGGTTGAGGCATCAAAAGTAAAAGTAAAACTAAACTGTTTTATGGATGGTAACAGTAATATTATTACCGAAATCTTATTAGTAATTAGTTACACTACTAGTTACTGCAAAAAGTAATATTATTACAGTAACTAAGCTACTAGTAACTAGTTACTGCCCAACACTGCTAACCACTAATGCCAAGACTAACTGAGGAACTAACTGGTGTGTAATGAGTTAAAAGAAGCACATTTCTGGTTTGTGTTGATGAATGGGGCTGTGAAGTCAATGAAGGACTGAAGAAGGCCAATAAGTATTCTTTAAAACATAAAAAAACAGCAAATATTGAAGTCATTATACCTTAACATTAACGTAATAGTGATTCAAGGACAAAATGCCAGTAAAACAACATTCATCCCTACAGTTACAAATCATGTATGAAGAAGTGGCTGCTTCACCCTCTTTCCTATTGCCCCAATCATATCTTTATATTTACAACCCTGCCTGTGTCCTCTGGGTCTGCTAGGGGCAGAAAAAACTCTATGCATGTGGTTTTACCGCAGTCCCTGTCCAGCTATCAGACAGAAATCTCAGAGCCAATCTCCTGTGTTAAAGAAGACCAGTTTCCCCACAGGGAGCTTTTCATGCTGGACAAAGCATATTGCCTTGCCTGGGTCCACACATACTCAGGTTTAAGTAAGAACCGCATGCACTCTGTTGAATCGCAGTGTCTGTCAATATGGCAGTAGTGTCACATTCTTCCCTTATACAAGCAAAAAGAAATGAGCGAGTGTAGAAAATGAAAATTATATCATCTGACTATGATGTTTATGGCACGATCAGAAATTTCACAACTGATTGTACCTCAAATAACAAGCGCTATATCCTGCGACAGACTACTATAAACATCTGGTAGTGATGGCGACAGTTCAGAAAATGCAGATGACGAGACTGATTTTTTAAGACCTGTTTTGACATGTTTCTTGCTCACTTCTCGGGAGAATGTGGCTTATTCAATTCACTGTCAAGGCTCTATAAATATTTATCTTGCATGATGCAAAACATGACATTAGGGAGAAAAAGAGTGTGTCACCTGGTGGAACAAGAAGAGAGAGAGCGTTTGAGTGACAGCGCTACCAGATGTCGTCTCAGTGCAGATTGTCTATAACTGCGTCGGCTCGTATAAACAGCAACATGCATGCTGTACCCTCTTCGGCAGACAGGATTAGATGTTTGAAGGAGGAATATGGACAGCTGATCAGGATAAACAGTGCTGCAAAAGGCCAAGGGTCAGATCAGTGTAGCCGAAACATAAACGATGTAACAGGAACTGCAGAGATACTGTACACTGAAAGAGACTTTAAAATTTATTATCCAAATCCAGGGCAATTTTTTTTATGTTGTCAGCAGTTTGTCCACCCACTGGGAATTTTACAGTGCCTAAATAAAGCTACAAATGTCTGCACACATGAAAGCACTCTGATGTCTCAAAACATTTCTAATTTCACAGATAGCCCTGTTTAACAAACGTGATATGATAATTCTGGAATAAATGTAGTGCGTTCCAGCAATTGGCATTTATATATTATAAATAGTCCTGAGTATGATGACTGTAAAGTATTGTAATTTTAAATAAATGTTTTTGAATATTAGACCTAATTGGGACAGTCTATTGTAAATTGCATAACCGCAGTGCTTCACTTCAGGACATTAGTATTCCTGTTGTGCTTCTTACCAAACTCTCAGGTGAAGAATTTTTCTCTTCATTAATAAACATAAGAGTGGGGATCGGAGTAACCTTTTCTGGGAGGATTATGGAAAAAGGGGAAAATAAAAAGCAAAACATCTGTCCATGTGTCAAAAACCGTTTCATATTCCAAACATGTCTGGCAATAATGCTTCTGTCTCATCATGGGAATAATAAGCAGTCAATTATGATTTTTTTTTTTTCATCCAAAGTAAACTGAAGTTTTCTGCAAATTCATTTTCACTGCAATAAGGCTATATGGCAGAATTAGACATTTATCAGTTCCGTATATAAATTGTTAGTGTAATTATGTTATGAATGTTATGAATTTTCATAGTTGTTTTTTTTTTTACTGACAGACAGAAGTGGATGAAAATAAAGTAGGTGATTTGGTGCCAAATCCCAGAGGAAATTTGAACTAAAGCTGAAACTAAAAATCTTCACAAAGAATCATGCATCTCAAACTTAAAATAAAGACATTTATAAGTTAACAAGCATTTGTTTCCGTAAATGTGACATCTGCCATGCAGTTATCATTGTATTCTGCATCATTAGTCAGAGCAGAGCCAGACATGTTATCATAATCCTGCTAGAAAGCTACAAATCAAAACAGCCCAGCATCAGCTCTTACATTCAGAGCAGTGCTCAGTCACACTGAGGAGATATGCATGGACATTCTCCTCTGATGCCATTCAACAATAAGCCTCTATTGCAGACCTCATTGTCTATATGACTCAGCCAGTACTTGTTCAAAGAAACCAAAAGCACAAAGACACGGAGAAAGGCATACAGCTGCACAAGACATCTGATTGTCAAGAAGTCTCTGAGATTCTCTTGGTATTAAACACTGCCATCTGCTGTCTGATCATTCATTAGCAGGTCAACAGGCTCATGCATACATGCTGATTTTGTCTGCTCTTGTGTAGATTACAATACATATTACACATTATGATAAAAAAATAATTATTGATGCACTATATATACATATATTCGATGTAGCTAATATACAAGTATTATAGACTTAATTTCATTTTTCTATAACTGTAGAATTCTAAAAACGTGGTACACGCGTCTTTCTCTTGCTTTGAAGTCTTTTTTATAGTCTTTTTTATCAAGTAAACGTAAGAATAACTTATATTTTTAGTAATATTTCAAGATGATCATTTACTAGACTGAAGTAACTCAGGTTTTTTGATTATCCATACATATTGCATTGCATTGTGTTTTTGGCCCCATGATTAAAACTACAGAGCTTTGATCATAAAAAAATATTTAAATATCATCTTACTAAGACATTACTGAGAGATATGGAGTGACAACTTAAGTTTACATGCATTTTATATAAGTAGTCTGATATAATGTTTCACTGATTGATTTACATTACAAGCTTAAGGAATTTCATCTTAGTTTTTGGCCATATAATTCTCAGCAACTCCACCAAACTGCATTTCTTTCACTTAGTTCGGTATTCTGAATATAAATAGGCCATAAAAGCCTGATGTATCAAATATGATACAAAATAGTCAAGCATTTTTTTAAGTTTTTAAATATATTTTGTCTAAAGGCTCAATAATCTTTTAAAATATATATAGAGAGAGATTTTTCTGATACGTATTTCTATGTCAGGTTTTCAGGGTTAGCGCCCTTTCTTCTACAACCTCAGTTACCCCACTGCTTCGGCGTAACCATATTTTTTCCTGTCGAGCAGAAGTAACACAAGCTTGGATGGTACTTACTTTTGCTTATCCTGGATGACTGTAGTGATGATCCTGTTGTAAACAACAGTGTCACTTCACGGCTGTGTGTACATCATGAGCATGAGCGCGAAGGATCATTTGTTTGACTCTGTGGATTACAAATAATAATAAATCATTTGTGTTTTTGTATCTGCTTGTTTTGACTCTCAAAGTGATTTTATGAATCACCAAGAATCACGGGTTCAGCTAAAAACCTATTTTAATGTTCTACTGGTGTAAGAAAGTCAGTCTTTTTCTGATTGAATAAACCCATTTGACGTGACGAATTACATTGCATTTTATAAAGCGCAGTCATTTTCTGCATACCATTCCATAAAAAATATAATAATTTGGTAATTTTATTGTTATTTTTATTGTTATTTTATTTGCACAATATATTAATTAAAACATGTATAATAATAATAAAATAATAATTTAATGCAGGGCGACAATGACACATGTATCTTTAGCTTTGATTGAAGTGAAATTTATATTGTCTTTTTTTTTATTAAATATCATATTTTTTGACCCCCTGCTATAGAGCAGGGTGGAATGACTGATGTGAAAACACTCACGAAATAGACTAAACAACTGTGTTACAGACAGAGAGAGTTTAACCTGGTGAGCCATTTGTTGTTGATCATGGCTTGATAGAGGCCTGTCTGGCAACCCTGCCTTAAAGTCAGTGTCCACAACCCATCTGCCAGAAGCCCCACGTCACAATATGTGGCCTCACAAACAGACAAGACCAATTAGTGCCTCGACAACAGTGATTACTGCCAGAGCAAGGCTGAGACACACACACTGTCCCTGTCCCTGTCATCCATCTCGTGCTCAAAATCACATGTGGCATTTTCACTGATGATTTTTATTGGGTCGCTTACCCAGCTCCATCTGTAAAGTGTACTCCAATATGTCCACATGGCTACTGGTGTGCTGCAAAGCAGGCTGGTTAGAATGGCTGTCATTCCTTGGTAACAATGCTGGACTGAGCAATCAGAGCATGTACTTGTTTTGAATGTAATTTAATTGGGAGTGATGATACAAATGTATCACATTTAATGCGACCCTTTGAGGTAAGCATGTTTTTATAATCATATTTACTTTGTAAACCTTTGTTGTATAAAATGATTTAAATGGGTGAATAAATATAAGGCTAAAAAATGTCATACAAATATACCGGTTAAAAGTTTGGAATAATACAGATTAAAAATATATATATATATATCATTTTTTATTTTTTATTTATTTTTTTTTTTTTTTTAAAGAAGTGTCTTATGCTAATTTTGTGCTCAATTATTATCAGTTATTAGTGGTGATCAATATTAATAATGGTTTTTATTAATATAAATGTTGAAAACCATGATACATTCATTGATAAATAGAAAGTTCAAAAGAACATCATTTATTTAAAATATTTTGTAAGCTTACAAATGTTACAAATGTTATAAATACTGTCATTTTTGATCAGCTTAATTTATTCATTGCTGAATAAAAGTATTATTATTAATTATTATTATTATTATTATTATTATTATTATTATTTTAAATCTTACTTCAAACTTTTGAATGTTATCGGTTTTAACAAAACATTAAGCACGAAAAATCGTTTCAATATTAATGGATCTGAAAATTCTGCAGACTGAAAATTCAGCTTTACCATCAAAGGAATAAATTACATTTTAAAATATATTCAAATAGAAAACAGTTATTTTATATTGTAATAATGTTTTACAATATTACCGTTTTTCTGTATTTTTTATTAAACAAATGCAGCCTTGGTGAGCATAAGAGACTTCTTTCAAAAACAAACAAACAAAAATCTTATTTATTCCAAACTTTGATGTATAATTATTGTTTTTGCTGCTGTTGTTGTTGTTGATGATGATATATATACAAAATAATAATTATATAATCATATTAAATAATATTTTAATTATTTGCTGAAAAATATGACCTCAGACTTTATGTATACAAATAAATAAATAAATAAATAAAGCAAAAACAAGATGAGAGAGTGAGGCAATAAAGTTTGTGAGCTGTACAACACATGCCACTCAAAAAGCTGGACATTCACCATACACCGAAAATGACTTTTTTAATAAAACTGAATTACTTTAGGAATGAAAACCCATTCAGCCATTATAATAAGCTGAATTAAATGACTAATAAAAATAAAAGCTTATTATTAGTTGCCGCTAACAGACTCTCGGGAAATGCTTCAGTAAAAATTACAATATAAAAGGCACATTAGTTTTGGAAAACCCTATCAAAAAGTCACACCATGCATGATAAACAGTGGCCTCCTTATTTAATTAGATTCAGGAGCTTGAATACAGAAGTGTTTGCTGTAATCGCACATCCTTGCAGAGACCAGCATAATAACCATAATAACTTTGTTCCTGAAGCTATCGGACAAAAGCATTATTTTCATTTTTATGTTAAAGGATTCATATGATTCATATGAAAAGAACATTATGTTGTGTATTTGGTGTAATGAAATGTGTTTATGCGGTTTAAGGTTAAAAAACACATTATTTTCCACATACTGTACATTACTGTTGCTCCTCTATGTCCCGCCTTTTTGAAACGCGTCGATTTTTACAAAGCTCATC
>NW_015538011.1:210403-216667 GCF_001515605.1 Sinocyclocheilus anshuiensis
ATTATTATTATTATTATTATTATTATTATTATTATTATTATTATTATTATTATTATTATTATTATTATTATTATTATTATTATTATTATTATTATTATTATTATTATTATTATTATTATTATTATTATTATTATTATTATTATTATTATTATTATTATTATTATTATTATTATTATTATTATTATTATTATTATTATTATTATTATTTTAAATCTTACTTCAAACTTTTGAATGTTATCGGTTTTAACAAAACATTAAGCACGAAAAATCGTTTCAATATTAATGGATCTGAAAATTCTGCAGACTGAAAATTCAGCTTTACCATCAAAGGAATAAATTACATTTTAAAATATATTCAAATAGAAAACAGTTATTTTATATTGTAATAATGTTTTACAATATTACCGTTTTTCTGTATTTTTTATTAAACAAATGCAGCCTTGGTGAGCATAAGAGACTTCTTTCAAAAACAAACAAACAAAAATCTTATTTATTCCAAACTTTGATGTATAATTATTGTTTTTGCTGCTGTTGTTGTTGTTGATGATGATATATATACAAAATAATAATTATATAATCATATTAAATAATATTTTAATTATTTGCTGAAAAATATGACCTCAGACTTTATGTATACAAATAAATAAATAAATAAATAAAGCAAAAACAAGATGAGAGAGTGAGGCAATAAAGTTTGTGAGCTGTACAACACATGCCACTCAAAAAGCTGGACATTCACCATACACCGAAAATGACTTTTTTAATAAAACTGAATTACTTTAGGAATGAAAACCCATTCAGCCATTATAATAAGCTGAATTAAATGACTAATAAAAATAAAAGCTTATTATTAGTTGCCGCTAACAGACTCTCGGGAAATGCTTCAGTAAAAATTACAATATAAAAGGCACATTAGTTTTGGAAAACCCTATCAAAAAGTCACACCATGCATGATAAACAGTGGCCTCCTTATTTAATTAGATTCAGGAGCTTGAATACAGAAGTGTTTGCTGTAATCGCACATCCTTGCAGAGACCAGCATAATAACTACATCCAAATTGTTCCTGAAGCTATCGGACAAAAGCATTATTTTCATTTTTATGTTAAAGGATTCATATGATGCTGCTAAAAAGAACATTATGTTGTGTATTTGGTGTAATGAAATGTGCTTGCGGCAACCACATGTGATGACTCCGGGCTAGACTCCGCTTCATCCACGGTGAAAGCCAGTCCGGCGATCCACAGCGTGAAGTTGATGTATTTCCTCAGCGACCAGCACGGATTCAGCTCCAGGCATGACGAAGCGGATATCATCCTCTTTTGGAAGGCCAAACAAAGTGTAACACTCCAAAGAGAAAGGAAAAATTGAAATCACATCATATGACCCCTTTAACAAAAACACATTTCCAGCTCATAAATGTGAACTGATAATAGCCTACAGTTTTGGAGCTAAAAATCAATGAGACATTAATATTATAGAACAGAGCATAAGGCTTTGAATAAGATAAAATGTGTCCCTTGAGGGCGTGCAAACTTTGTATAAATAAATAAACAAACAAACAATCGAACGAATGAACGAACGAACGAACGAACGAACGAATGAATGAATGAAAGAATGAATGCTGTTGTTTTGAATTCTCTATTCACCAAAGTATCCTAAAATAAATATGTATTGCAATTTCCACACAAAATATAAAGTAGCAACTGTTTTCAACATTGTTAATGATAAGAAAGGTTTCTTGATCACTAAATCAGCATATTAGAATGATTTCTGAAGGATCATGTGACACTGAAGACTGGAGTAATGGCTGCTGAAAATGCAGCTTTTCCATCACAAGAATAAATTACAAATTAAAACACTTTAAAAAGAAAACAGTTATTTTGTTATTTTTTGTTATATTTTGCTGTATTATTGATCAAAAAAAATGTCAATTCAAAAAACAACTTATTCCACTTAAGTTTAAAGTTTACCTCAGGCTGCAATGCCTTTTAGCATCTTCTGATGCATTTTTTTTTTAAATCACATTCTACAAACGCTGTATTTGAAAAAAATAAAAATACAAAGTTACACTTTACAATAAGGTTCCATTTGTTAACATTACTTAAGTACATAACATAAACTAACAATTAAAACTACTTCTAAAGCATTTATTAATCTTAGTTATGATTAAATGTTGATTCCAACATTACTAAAAATCAAGTTATATTTATTAACATTATTTAATAGACCTGAGCTAAAATGGACTAACATTGAACAGTTTTTTATGAACTAATGTTAACTAAGATTACTAAATACTGTAACAAATATATTGCTCATTGTTAGGTAATGTTAGTTAGTGCATTAAATATAGTTTTACAATAATGGAAACTTATTGTAAAAAAAAAAATGCTGAAAACATTTTTTTTTTCATAATTGGTGTAAGCAAATATCATGTCTTGTTATTTTTTTTACTGTAATATACCTGTTTAATAGCTTTTTTGGCTTTGAAAACTTGTGTATACAAAACAAAGTACCCACAAAACATCTGCATATTATAGCACACACAAGTAAATACCATAAAATGGTCTTTCTTGTTACAAACATCTCAATATGTCTCACACGAACACATCTGTGCCCATTAAATTTTTACACTTTACAAACTCATCCACCAAACATCTGCTGGGAGATATGTGCAGTTTATGGGCAAGTTACGATGTAGAAATATGCTGTAAATAGAGATAACAAGGCCTGGATGCCCAGCACTACAGAGTGACATTCATGAAATAAAACAACAAAGCAGGAACATCCAGAATGTTCTTCTGAATCAAGTAAGCCTAATTTAACTACATTAATAAAAGGATAATGTGGTGCCATTACCATTAACAATATGAATGTTACTACCCAGATATAATCAAAGAATGTGATGTAATGATGGCACACCTGCCACTCCAAGAGTTCTTCACAGATTTGACGACCAGACCCTCTTCAGGTAGAGGACCACAAAAATCTATTCTTTAGGGATCTGGGAGAAGAGGCCCTCACTGCACTAAATCTGATCCATTGAGGAATGTAACCAGAGAAATTTCGGAGGTGCTTTAGGAAAACCATTTGAGTTGGCATTTCACTGTAACCTTTTATGAATCAATATACCATTTATGACTCAATATGCATTACAGATTTGGACTGAAGGCCTCTTTAAGGGTGCCTATTATTGTAAAGAGACAGTAAGATCATGGGTAATAGCTTGCTTAGCTTAAATTGCTTAAATATATTATTAAATATGTCAAATTATTTTAAAATATGACAAAACAAGCATAAAAAAGCTGAAACATCTAAAAATCAAGATGTAAACTGACATCATATTTCTTATGTTACTTTGTTCATTCAGTCATGGAAATTAATACATTCTTTCAAAAGCAATATGAATTTCTATGAGTATACATTTTTCTAGCTTTGTTTATTAGAAGAAGAAGAATCAAATTCTGTAATCACAAATGCTTGAAAATGAGTGTGAACCCAGAAGAACATTCTGTTCTAGACACTTGTGAAATTATTTACAATATTTTTATTAAATTATTTTAATATATTGTCAACAGTGCGTTTAAACAAACAAGCAGCTTTGTTGTCATATGATGAATATTATATAAAGGTTTTCCTGTAGCTCAAACAGTAGGTCATGGGTTCGATTCACATGGGAAACCAAGAACTGATCAAATGTAAATGTGTACCTTGAATGCAGTGTAAGTAGCTTTGGACAAAAGTCTCTGCCAAATGCATACATGTAAATGTAAATATCTTAGACTAGATAGTGACCCTTCGAATATTGTCTTGGACAATAGAGGAGCCTTGAATTCACAAAGAATCCAAGATTTTCACCGCCACAAAAAGAAAAACTTTCACACACTGAAAAAATACACACAGTGGTATCCATTTGCTTATCTGTTGAATCAACAATATTTTTTGGAAAATTCTGAGGTACTTAGCCTCCTCTTCTAGCAGTTACACAATAAACCCGAAAGACAGAATAATAATTATATTTTGCATAAAGAATATAAGTATATATGTATATGTATGTGTCTGTATGCATATATGTATGTGTATGTGTATGTGTATGTATGTATATATGTATATGTATGTGTATGTATGTATATATGTATGTGTATGTGTATGTATGTATATATGTGTATGTATGTGTATGTATGTGTGTATATATGTGTATGTGTATGCATGTATATATGTATGTGTATGTGTATGTATGTATATATGTATGTGTATGTATGTATATATGTATATGTATGTGTATGTATGTATGTGTATGTATGTATATATGTATGTGTATGTATGTATATATGTATATGTATGTGTATGTATGTATATATGTATATGTGTATGTATGTGTATGCATGTGTATATATATGTATGTATATGTATGTGTATGTATGTATATATGTATGTGTATGTGTATATATGTATATGTATGTGTGTGTATGTATATATGTATGTATATGTATGTGTTATGTGTGTGTATGTATGTGTATGTATGTGTGTATGTGTATGTATGTGTATATATGTGTATGTGTATGTATGTGTATGTATGTATGTATATATATATATGTATATGTATGTATGTGTGTATGTATATATATATATATATATATATATATATATATACAGTGGGTACGGAAAGTATTCAGACGTGTGTATAATATATGTATGGATGTGTGTGTGTATTATATATATATATATATATATATGTGTGTATGTGTGTGTATATATATGTGTGTATGTATGTATGTATGTGTGTATGTATATATGTATGTATGTATGTGTGTGTGTGTATATGTGTATATGTATTATATATGTATGTATATATATATATATATATATATATATATATATATATATATATATATATATATATTTTGGATAAAAGCGTCTGCTAAATGACTAAATAAATAAAGAAAGAAAGAAAGAAAAAAATAGCCAGTATTTGGGATCATTGATCATTTGCATTGATTGCAATGTTGCATAATTTTAGCGATTATAAAATACATTTCCCTCCATCTCTCATCGCCGTAATGCAAAAACTAAAACAATTCTTATTAATGTAATTCATCAGTGATCAGCGAAAATTATTTTATGAATAAATGTATTGGCAAAATATTTATACATGCATGCATACAACATTGCAGTATGTGATTCATTAATTTATGCTAATTTAAGGTTCATTAGTTAACACAAGTTAACTACTTCAGTTAGTTACTGAGCATGACCAATACTTCTACAGCATTTATTAATCTTATTGAATGTTAATTTCAACATTTACTAATGCATTATTAAAACCAAAAGTTGTGCTTGTTTTCCCCGCTAGAGGGAACCATTTGCATACATGTTACAAGTATCTCTAGTCAATCTTTTTGCAGGGAATTTGAGGCATTTGTAAAAGAATACTGCTAATTTTTCTGTGTTTGAAAATAGTTCAGGTACGTTTGCTTCTCTGAATTTACAGTTGAAGTTAACTATGGAGCAATGCGTCCGTAAGTGACAATGTATAAAGTCCATTTGAATGGTTTCACCAACCTGGCGTATGTTTTCTTCATTTTAAAAAATTAAACAGCAGATCTCCTAGCTTTTCCAGCGGGTTCCACAAAATACAACGGTGTGCTTTGACCTCCATTTCAAGTACACAGGAAAACCACCAAGAGTGCCCTGGCTTGTCTTTACTCTTTGCATTTCTCATTCAATTTCTGTCCCAGGTCATCGCTGGTCTCTTGAGAGAACTGATACTGTTCATCAGCTGTCCAGCGCTACTTCATAATGGCACTTTGGCCAAAACAGACACTGACGCAGCATCCTCTCACTTCAAACGATTAACCAGTTTGGCTTTTCTTATTTAAAAAAAAATAGATCATTTAATTTAGTATGAGCGTTATTGGCATTTGTGATATCACCACAGGGAATGTCACCAATGCACCTGAGGTACAGTGTCCATGGAAAATAAACCATCGTTGCATATAATTGTTATATAATGTGTTGACAACCCTTCTGTGCCCCTGACAAAGACACTGGCCTGATACTTCACTTCAGTACCTCTGCAGTATAGGATATAGTGGTCTCAACAAATAACTGAAAACAGTTTCAGGAATCATTTATGATCATTCAAATATATTTTTCATTGTATATTTAGAATTAGTTCAGTTTGATTTATAGAATTGTAAAACTACCAATACTATATATATATATATGTGTGTGTGTGTGTATGTGTGTGTGTGTGTGTGTGTGTG
>NW_015538011.1:216904-221146 GCF_001515605.1 Sinocyclocheilus anshuiensis
ACCTGGAAAATAAAACTATTGCCAAATTATTTTATTTTAAGTATTTTTTTTTTTTTGCAGAAACAAATGTAAAAACACTTAAACACACCTACAAAGGTTTAAACATTGTACCTCATACAATATGTTAAAGAGGAAACAAAGTATTTGGGAAAGGATTACAAATACAAAATCCAATAAAATATATTTAAAAGTCTGTCTCAGGGTGTTAGTGTAAGATAAGTAAATTAGAGAAATCTAGCAATGACTGGATTGGCTATTTGTGCTATCATGTTGTCAAAACGTATTTGAATTCCAATGCCCTTTTCAGTGCACCTGGTCTATATGTTGTGTGAAGATTACTCAGCTGTTTGAGGTGTGCTGGTCTCATTTTAATGACTTAAATTACATCACACAATTATGAGTGAAAGAGCAATTCTGAGTGAAAGATAATGAGAATTATTGCTTTCTTGCACAGTGGTTCTGGTTAAGATAGTTAGTTTATGAGTAGGAGTCTATTTGCATTTTTTTAAAACGACATGCCTTTAAGGCTGCATAATCGCAACTAAGTACTATCTGGTTTAAGCTTAGATATCTATCTTGCTTTAGAAAACCCAAGAATGAATGAATGAATGAATGATGCAAGTTACTTGTCAAGAAAATGAATTAGCAAATTGAAACCAAATTAACATATCAGATCTATTTAATTTAATTGGAGGTTGTTTTTCCTCTTATGACAATGAAGAAGTCGCAGCAGTTTCCAAGACCATGAATGCAGTATGAAGATTATTTTACACCAAATGGGGGCATTTAACATCTTGTGAAGCATGATGCTCTCTCTCCCCATAAATGCTTCGTTTATCTGGGTTTGCTGAGAAACATGTTCTTAAACGCCTGTTAAAACAGGCTGGAATGTTGTGATTTTACTTCGGTGGGACAAACTTCCTTATCGCTCTATCAAGAGAATGACCAACAACAAAGGACTATTCGTACGCAAATGTTCCCTCGCCGAAGCTGAAGGCGTGACTTAGCTGCTGGAACCCCGGCCAATGATGCAGCCGCGTGTCCCTTCAATCACCTGAGAACAAACAGATCACGCTTCTAACTGACCAATCACACGCGCCGCGATCCTGCACCATACATATAAATCAGGCTGACAGCCCAAGCTCCTGGTCAGAGAATGAGAGAACACCCAACAAAAAATAATCAGTCAAATAACTGGACCTGCCGGTCGGATATTATACGTTTTAATTTCTGTCGGTGGCCTGGTACGTAGCTTTCTTTTATTTATCAGACTGCATTTGTGTGCAATGCACGTGTCTGAGAACGTTAATTTGGGATTATGCAACTGCATTCTTTTTTTGATAGTGAGTTAATTTTAAACCGAATTGACTTGTTGTTTTGTGAAATCGCCGTTTATCAATACTTTTTCAATCACACGCGCCGCGATCCTGCCACCATACATATAAATCAGGCTGACAGCCCAAGCTCCTGGTCAGAGAATGAGAGAACACCCAACAAAAAATAATCAGTCAAATAACTGGACCTGCCGGTCGGATATTATACGTTTTAATTTCTGTCGGTGGCCTGGTACGTAGCTTTCTTTTATTTATCAGACTGCATTTGTGTGCAATGCACGTGTCTGAGAACGTTAATTTGGGATTATGCAACTGCATTCTTTTTTTGATAGTGAGTTAATTTTAAACCGAATTGACTTGTTGTTTTGTGAAATCGCCGTTTATCAATACTTTTTGCTGTGATGTAGTACTGCCGCGCTGTAACCATGGCTACCGGTTGCTATCTATGTAGTCGAGGATGCGCAGGAAAGCTTCGAGTTAAATGCTTGTGGCTACTTTGACATGTTTGTTTGTAGAGCAGCGATGATGCTTTTTGCATTGATCTACTGATTTGTGTGATCAATACTGATTTCCATGCTGATCGAACAACCCTTTCACAAGTGAATGCAAGAGAATTCCATCTGGTCTGGTCTTTCTGGTCTGGTCTTTCCCAACCCCTTTTAAACCCGATTTGTAAGGCTCAAGACACATTTTGTATCTTAATTATTGTCTGATGTTTTGTTTTAACATGCCATACTAAATATTCACTGGGGTACACAAATCCCTGGTTGGGAATAAAAGGTTTATTATCCAATCAATGCCGTTTGTTTTATTAGTGACAGGCCTCTGTGTTGAAATTGATTAAATTAGCATGTTTGTTTGTGCTTAAGTCTTTTACCCTAACTATTGGTCCTTGTGCTGTATGTATGTTTTGATGCTTATGCAAGTGGCTTCATGTTGAAGGAGCAACAATATTTTCAATGTGTTACTTCGTAGTGTTGTAAAATCTGTTTTCATTCTATTTAGGTGTTTTATAGTAATAAAAATGGCCACGTCTGCCAGTGCTCAGTTGAGTAAAGTGGTAAAACGGCAGTATATGGAACTGCCTCAGGGAGACAACGTACAAGCCATGTATATCTGGATAGACGGAACCGGAGAAGGACTGCGATGCAAGACCAGGACACTGGACTCCGAGCCTAAAAGCATTGAAGGTAAGCTAGACAAAGCCACATCAATCTACATTGAAATTATATATTTCAATTTAAGTCTGGAAATTCTAATGGATCCTGTTTCGTTCTTCAGATCTTCCTGAGTGGAACTTTGATGGTTCCAGCACGTATCAATCTGAAGGCTCCAACAGCGACATGTATCTCATCCCCTCCGCCATGTTCAGGGATCCTTTCCGCAAAGACCCCAACAAATTGGTCTTGTGTGAGGTGCTCAAGTACAACCGGAAACCTGCCGGTACGTTTGTTTGAGGATAAAACATCATCTGTGTTTGTTTGATCAGGGTTTGCTTGAAGACTTACAGCTTTTCTGGTCTCGAACACAGAAACCAACCATCGTCATACATGTAAAAAGATCATGGAAATTATAGATCAGCAGATCCCTTGGTTTGGCATGGAGCAGGAGTATACCATCCTGGGTACCGATGGACATCCCTTTGGTTGGCCCTCCAATGGGTTCCCTGGTCCCCAAGGTAAGGAGGGCTCATCTTACACTCATAATTGGCCATATCAATGATGTACTCAAGATGTCTGGTCATAACATGCTGCTCTGATATCTACAGGACCTTACTACTGTGGAGTTGGAGCAGATAAAGCTTATGGCAGAGACATTGTGGAGGCGCATTACAGAGCCTGCCTCTATGCTGGTGTGAAGATCTGTGGAACCAATGCTGAAGTTATGCCAGCTCAGGTAACCTCCATTCCAGTGTGTTCTGGAACAAACACTACAGGCAGCCATTAAGTGTATTAAGCCATCTAAAATTACCCTTTTGGAATGTGACCTCAATTCTTCCATTAATTCTTGATTAGTTTTAACATGGCTTTTATTTTCCAGTGGGAGTTCCAGATTGGCCCCTGTGAAGGCATCAGCATGGGAGATCACTTGTGGGTAGCTCGTTTCATCTTGCACAGAGTTTGTGAAGATTTTGGTGTGGTAGCCTCATTTGATCCTAAGCCAATCCCTGGCAACTGGAATGGCGCTGGTTGCCACACTAACTTTAGCACCAAGGAAATGCGGGAAGATGGTGGGCTTAAGTAAGCACTAATAGGCTTCTTGTTTTTTGTTTTTTTTAATTGGTGGCAAATGAAAATCATAAATGGCTGGCTTTGATTTGTTCATGGTTTTTATTTATTTATTTATTTTTTAACAAGAGTATTAAACTATTGTTTTGTATATCCTTAACTAGATGCATTGAGGAGTGCATTGATAAGCTTGGAAAGAGGCATAACTACCACATCCGTGCCTATGATCCAAAGGGAGGCCTGGACAATGCTCGCAGACTGACTGGCCACCATGAAACCTCCAACATCCATGAGTTCTCTGCAGGCGTGGCGAACCGTGGCGCTAGCATCCGCATCCCACGAACTGTGGGACAAGAAAAGAAGGGTTACTTTGAGGATCGCCGCCCATCTGCCAACTGTGACCCCTATGCGGTCACCGAGGCCCTGATTCGCACATGTTTGCTAGATGAAGGGGGTGACGAACCTGTGGACTACTAGATCTCTCTTCTCCTGGACTGAACTTTCCTCCCCTTCTTGCCATAACTCCCTGTTTTCTTTTTTTTTTTCTTTTTAAATGGCCATCAAGCCAAATTAGTACTGTATCTAGTTTCTATCAGGGTGGTTCTAACTTGGCATTTTAATATCACTGAAGTTGACTGGTCAACTTAACATTTTAAGATTAAATCTGAAGTTAACCTGAT
>NW_015538011.1:221277-232126 GCF_001515605.1 Sinocyclocheilus anshuiensis
TTCCAGTGGGAGTTCCAGATTGGCCCCTGTGAAGGCATCAGCATGGGAGATCACTTGTGGGTAGCTCGTTTCATCTTGCACAGAGTTTGTGAAGATTTTGGTGTGGTAGCCTCATTTGATCCTAAGCCAATCCCTGGCAACTGGAATGGCGCTGGTTGCCACACTAACTTTAGCACCAAGGAAATGCGGGAAGATGGTGGGCTTAAGTAAGCACTAATAGGCTTCTTGTTTTTTGTTTTTTTTAATTGGTGGCAAATGAAAATCATAAATGGCTGGCTTTGATTTGTTCATGGTTTTTATTTATTTATTTATTTTTTAACAAGAGTATTAAACTATTGTTTTGTATATCCTTAACTAGATGCATTGAGGAGTGCATTGATAAGCTTGGAAAGAGGCATAACTACCACATCCGTGCCTATGATCCAAAGGGAGGCCTGGACAATGCTCGCAGACTGACTGGCCACCATGAAACCTCCAACATCCATGAGTTCTCTGCTGGTGTGGCGAACCGTGGCGCTAGCATCCGCATCCCACGAACCGTGGGACAAGAAAAGAAGGGTTACTTTGAGGATCGCCGCCCATCTGCCAACTGTGACCCCTATGCGGTCACCGAGGCCCTGATTCGCACATGTTTGCTAGATGAAGGGGGTGACGAACCTGTGGACTACTAGATCTCTCTTCTCCTGGACTGAACTTTCCTCCCCTTCTTGCCATAACTCCCTGTTTTCTTTTTTTTTTTCTTTTTAAATGGCCATCAAGCCAAATTAGTACTGTATCTAGTTTTCTATCAGGGTGGTTCTAACTTGGCATTTTAATATCACTGAAGTTGACTGGTCAACTTAACATTTTAAGATTAAATCTGAAGTTAACCTTATTTGACTGGGGACACGGTGTTGCAGGGCATGTTTTTCCCCCTCCCCCCTTTCCCTCATTTTAATTGTTTCTTGGATTGGATGTTTAACATTAACGTTGAAAGCTCTCTATGATCCCATGACTCTACCATTTGGTAATTAAGATGGACTGAAAAGCGACTCAAGTGCACAGAAGAACCTAGGGCTGCCAAGGCTAGACATCTAATTTCTTTTAAACAATAGCTAGTTGTTGCGTATGTTGACTTGATTATTCAAGTATGTAATGTTTCAATGCGTCTTACTGACAGTGTATTAATTGGCAAATTTTGGTATCCATTTTGACTGTACACACTACACTGTTCTTGTTGTGCGGTACACTTCACAGTTGAGGTCCAATAACTGTCCTGTTTTTATATTTGTGGAGCTGTTATTTGTCATGTTAAATCCCTGATTCATCAAGGATTTGATCTTGTTTTTGTCTACTACTATGACGTAACTGCACTGGTTTTGGTAAAAACCTTAAGTTGCTAAAAAAAAAAAAGGAGACTTAAACATTTATTTTTTACCACAAACTTGTCTTGTGTGCTTCCTCTTTACAGTGGTGATGTCTGGCTTGTGTACTTGCCGATCTGACTCATATGCTATTTTGGCATTACAAGATCCCATGTTTTGAAAACGGGGCAAGATGAGTATAGCAAAGCAATATACAAAGACTCAACATGGATTCCAACTTGAGATTTTCCTCTCAAAAATACAATCCACCCGTAGTCCTAATTAACTGAAAGCTTGGCATTATTAAACACTCATTTTAATTAAAAAAAATTGTAAGCTTTGAATAGCAAGTTTTTATTGCCATTGACATATTTGTTCTTGTTTTAAGCATAAACTTCCTTAATTTTGCTCAATATTACAGAAAAGACTTCATATCATAATGTTGCATGCCATGACTATGAGTTTAAGACTCTGCTCCAATTTAGGACCTTCTAAGGCTTTAATTTGTGGAAGGGCAAATTAAGACTTAAGACCTGCAGAAACCCTAATAAGGGAGCATAAATCTATGCAGAGCATTAAGGATTAGTAAATTAATGTCCAGTTTTGCAAACAATTTTTTAACATGCAAAACTTAATTTTTCAACTTTGTTACTTTGTCCTAAACTTCCATTTACTTCTGAATCACAGGTAAAAGATTATTTGTTAGCTTTATATTTGAAAAGTATATAGATCCAGTATATATATATATATCAAGTATATCTATAAGGATAGATCTATATAGTATATAGATCCAGGATTTTCATTTTAGGGGCTCTGCTTTTTTTTATATATATATATATATATATACCCTCATCGTTTTATAGTATAAGTATATGCGTGCTTCATTTGCACTGGAGGAAACCTGTGGTGTGATGAGGGGTGAACGAAGCGAAAACTTAGGCTACAGTAGATGGGGAACCGATTGCTTTGTAAACTGTATTTATGACAAAGAACTGCACAGATGCAGATATTATAACAATCTATGGATAAACACACACCTTATCCTCTGTTTCTCGCGCTGCGCCGCTGCGGTCTGCGGATTGAAAAAGAACGCGCTCGCGCTGAAAGACGGGGAGGAGCCGATCGAAGTCTGCAGCCGTTTTCAGATGAAATTTAAAGGGGACTGAGGTGATCACGGATTCGTGTAGTTTACATGAACTGAATTCGTGTACAGGAACTAATGGCAAAATTGTAGGGGGGCTATAGCCCTGCAGTGTATTGGTCAACATAGAGATTAAAATGGTTTCTTTCTGAAACATCGTATTGCAAAATATAGACAAACAATTCAAACCCACATCGCAGATATTTGCAGAGTTTGCAGCTCAACTTTTGCAACATCATCGATAAACTGCTCTTTATCTGTTTGGGAGGAGCCCATAAACACGGTTAACAGTAAAGTAACATTCACTAACAGCGTGATTAGACGCTGTTTGTTGGCTCTCACACTGGAACAAAGGGGCGTCTCGGTTTCATGCTATGAAGTGCAGGAACATCCAAGCTTTCCTGGGACAAAAATATTTACTTTATGTGTTTTTTTTTCTGCGAGGTGGGAGCAGGATTAACAAGTTTGTTGTGGAACCTTTCACCTACATTCCCATGCCTGACAGACTGACAAGTCATATATAGCCTTGTGATTGGCTCCCCAAAGCGACTTCCAACCAATCATAAATTAGAATGGTGTTTCTGTCCGGGTGCTTGGGAAAAGTTGTTGCTGGGAGGTTGTGCTTAAAAATTAAATAATTTTTAAGTGCGGAGTTAAAATAGACTTTGAAGAAGTCCAGTGCTTTCTTGTTATGATATTTTTTTTTAATCCAAAAGACTTCTCAGAATCAACAGGTAAACTTTGATCATTTAATTTAATATTTAATCATTACATTTTGAGATTGGAACAAATGAGCATTATTTGATTTTGTAATCATGCTGAAAAAAATTTTGTAATCAGTCTGAAAAAAATTGCAAGCCAAGGATAAAAGTGGCTTGTTTCGCTTATATATATACAGGTTTAACTCAAATGAGCAATAAAATATACATATGATAACACTTGTTTTCTCTGTAAAATGCATAAATAATCCATAAAAAAATGACAAAGTGATATTTTTTAAATAAACAATAAACAAAATTTAATTATTCAATTCCATTTATTTACTGGCACAGACATTTCCATTTGAGTGCTACTCATGAATAAATCTGAACATAATCACTGATTGTACAGTAGGTGTTGATAACAATGTAGTTTAATGGAGATTATTTCTCATTAGGCCAAATAATAGCATGGCTTGCATCTGCCATGAATCATGCAGAGAGAAGCACTTCAGGCTGCTGACCCACTTCAGACAGTGAAGAGAGAAACGTGTTTCAGAAGGATAACGATGGTCATTTTTTGACCTTTTTGTCTGCTGTCTTGTAACACAATAACTCCTCAACCAGATCTGTGGACATACGCGATGCTGCAGGCATGCAGTGTTGTTGCAATGTGCCACTGCTATGAAAAAAACAATACAATCATAAACAAATGAGCAGTATGTGTTGCTTAATCTTCTTCAGATGCACCATGTCTTTCCAAATATCACTTTTGACCCTTAGATAATAAGCTCTCTGAGACCCGCCGCTCAACAATTGCTTGGTGGGGAGGGATGATGCTCAGTTGCTATGGCGACCACCGGAATGCTCAGGCTGAACCGAGCTGGTTCTAGTAGGGAGAGGAAAAAAACATGGTTATGCAATCTGAAGGGAGACACAATCACCAGGTACAGGAAACAAAGCAGTACAATTAACCTCCAGTTAAATAATGACCTTTGTTACACTCAGGCATCAACAACTGGATTATCCAATGCCTCAATAAGGGCATTTTTATTAGCAACATGCTCTTTTTCAGAAATACTTTCATTTGCAGCTGCTGGTATTATTCAACATATTCAATATATTATTGAATATTATTCAATATATTCAACTGCATCATTGGTGATGACAAGCAGTGCAGCCACTTTTGAGGTTATAGCAATCACACTGTAAGTAGGCTATTGCAGTATTTCTTTGTTAAGCATGCTTGAGTTTCAGTGAATATAAGCAAATATATATTAGGGATGCAACAATACAGTTAGCCCACGGTTCAATACATATCTCGTTTTTTTTTATACCACGATTTTCCTTTCAGTTTAATTTAAAATGCGATTTTTCCAGGAAATCCCTAATATGGAGCAAGGCATCACTATCTCTGTGACTAAATAAAAAGAATATAGAAACATTTTGAATGATGAAACGTGAAGACAATAAACATTCGATTGTGACAGTATATGGGTTTTCTCTGTTTTTCAAGCCATCTCTGTTATTTTTATAATAATTAAGTATATTTATAATCCATTGCTAATCGGCATAGCCTTTATTACAGTATAGAATATGTTTTCTGCCTCGTTCTGTGATAGGAAGCCACATCAGATCAGAAAAGGAAGTTATTTCAAACATTCGACTGATGTTGTGGAGTAAAAAAGTTATCTTTTGTTGGACAACAGGTCTCGAAATGCTTCACATTGCAAGTCATTACAAGGGAAGATATTTGGCGTGTGTTGCTTTCTCAAATGTACATTATAAACGAGGAGGAGTTTCCTCATCTCAGCATGTAGACTCACGACGAGCACACAAACAGAGCCAATCCAGAGAGAAATAAAATGCACTGAAATTAATTAAACGCACACTGACAAAAATGCAATTCACAAGTGCGTATTGAACCGTGGTTGTCATACCGAAATGGTTCAATATTATATTAATAATTGTGGCATCCCTAATATATAAGGCCACATATGGCAAAAAAAAAAAAAAAAAAGAGAAATGTAATCAAAAAAGAATGAAAGTGATTATTGCCCAAAGGCTGAATAAACAGAGGGGGTAATGAAGCAAACTGAGCACTACAGACTGGGTTTGTGGACTGGTTGCGACCAGCTCTTTGACTATGGCTGTCTGTAATCCTGTGAATGTCACGATTATGGACTTTGGTTGTGTTTCTTTCATTTCCTGTTCTCCTGTTTAGTTTTGTTCCTTGACCTAGTTTTCCTTAGTTCCCTTGTTTAGTTCATTCTGTTCACCTGTGTCCTGTTAAATAAGTCATTAGTTCCTCTCTTACGGTTATATAAATACCCCTTATTTAGTTCTCTCAGTTGCCAGTTATTGTTTATGTATACACGTCGTTGGTTTGCCTTCCTCCTGGATTCCCTGTCTGTTTTCCTGTGGATTACTATTAAATACTGTATGTTATTCATCTCCTGCGTTGTGCGCTTGATCTCCCACCAGCGAGTGTGACAGTGATAAGGCAGCGTGTAGTCGGAGGTGGGAGAGGAGGGTATGGAGATTCCAAATAAATAATTATGATCCACAAATAAATGTAAAGTGATTTTAAAAAATTAAACATAATTGACAAATAATTAGAATGAGATCCACAAATAAATCGTAGAGTTTCACAAACATGAATTAAATTCGCAAATAAAAAACATATTCACAAATATCTTTTTATGTCACAAACACAACTTCTCCTGGCATTCATTTATGAATGGATAATCCATTGTGACATGTAACATTGGCTTGAGCCCCTGCCCCTTTAGTCGTTGATGCTAAAGTGCCCTTTCTGTCTGATCTAGGTGCCCCCGGGCCGCGATTTCTACCGAGGGGGAGGTCTGTGCTCTTCACTGCTTACAGGGGTGCAAAATGAATCTGCTCCTGCCCTGATTGTAAAGCAAAACATGATTGGTTATAGCGAGAACGTGCTACGATTAGTCAGCGAAGTGTGGCTGTTATCTAATTGGCATGAGTAGATGGTGAGTGGAGTCCACGCATTTGTGGATTGTCAGGCGCTGCGCCCGAAATCGCATACTTCCCTACTATATAGTATGTGAAAAACAGTATGTGAGATGAGTAGTATGTCCAAATTCATAGTATTCGAAAAACAGTAGGCGAGAAGTACCCGGATGACCTATTACTTCTGGCGTGATTCTGAAGTGTGCATACGATTGACACTTTACTATCCCATGAGGCCACAGGGGAGAATTTCTAAATGGAAGTGAAGCGACGGAATAGACACTGGTGGGTCACGTGACAGTAGCAACATGGCGGATGTAGTACGTCCGGATTTCATTCAAACTACCCTCATTAATGCTATATAGAATGTACGTTTTTGACAGTCGTGAAGTAAATTTAAATTCAAATATAGTACCTACTCAGACAGTACGCGATTTCGAATGCGCTGAGCGTCTTGACATTAGAAATGTTTCAAAATCCACAAATGCGCACAGCGATCCACAAATGCACAGAAAGCCATTCACAAATGAATGCCTGGCAAAGTTGTGTTTGTGACATAAAAAGGTATCTGTGGATATGTTTTTATTTGCAAATCTCATTTTATTTATTTGTAACTTTAATTCATGTTCGTGAAACGGATTTATTTGTGGATCTCTGAGACTGGGTTTGTACACATAGAACATCCATGCACACTAATTACACATAATGCAGATGCATGCACATGATCACCTGCTCTAATAAATTTGTATAACCTATATTAACAACACAGTTGGGAGAAAATTGACTTTATATTTGTGTTTTCATTAAAATGCAAATATATGTATCATGATTTCATATTATAGAGTCTGGAAAAACTACTCAGAAAAAAACTTTGTCCAAAATATATTTATTTAAAATTTTAATTTATTCATTTTGGAATTTCACAACCTGAACAAGATTCAACATAAAATTAGCCTTACTGAACTATCATTCAAAAGTTTGGAGGCAGTAAGAGATTGATTGATTGATTGATTGATTGATTGATTGATTGATTGATTGATTGAAAAAATTATCTTCCAAATAAATGTTCTTTTAAACATATTCATATTCTATTCATCAAAAATGTATAACTGGTTACACAAATATTATACAAGAAGAATGATATATATATATATATATATATATATATAAGAAGCACTTTATCTGTTTTAAACATTTATAATAATAGGAAATGTTTCTTGAGTAACAAATCAGCATATTAGAATGATTTCTGAAGGATCATGTGTCATGACTGAAGTAATGGATGCTGAAAATTTATCTTTGCCATCACATTAATAAATTACATTTTAAAATATATTAAAATTGTTATTTCAAATGTAATAACATTTCACAATAGTTCTGTATATTTAATCAAATAAATGCAGCCTTGCTGAGCATAAGAGACTACGTTCTGAAACATTAAAAAAAACAGCTCCCAAACTTTTAAACAGTAGTGTATGTCTACATTTTTATTCTATTTCAAATGCATGAAAAATGAAGAGGGCTGACATCTGGGAACTAAACCGCATCTGCCAGCTGTGAAGAACAATGTGAATTATTTTGCGTTGTGGATTCTGTGAAACCCAGTTATTGTGTAGAGCGCTGGCTCAGAAGTCTGAAACATGTCCATTACTTCTTTATACCAAGACCCTACTAGGCCTGGAGACTTCCATGACTAGTTGTGTGAAAAGCGAGAACAACCCCCCAGAGGTTGGAGCAACATATGTGAAGCCTCATGGGACATAAATGCCCACAGCCACCCAAGCAGCTGCTAGTATGCTTAATTACAGCACTGGTTGCTGGCATCACAGCTGCACTAAAGATAGGGAAAAAACTGCAAAGCAACAAGTGTTTTAACTGTGGGTGTGAATACTTTCACATTACTTTTAATAAAAATCAATGCCATAAACTTACATATCCTTCTCTGATTCTTTCCTCACTGTAGCTCTCTGGATAGGCCTATATTTTCTGGATGTTACTATTTCTGCATGTATAGTATGAACATTTTCTGTACCATAGATGTTATATAACTATAGATGTTAATAAAGAACCTTTATTTTTAAAAGTGTATGAAATACCTGGATGGCTTATATTATATTACATGCCAAAATTAACACTAGGACAGAATTCTACACAACAGCGCATACTGTACTTTTCTGGGTATGGTATTTCACAATTCAATGTGCTTGACTTGATCATCTGTTTCCAGTGTAGCAAACGAAGAAAGTAATATTGCTCACAATTTTAGCATATTTTTCTATGCTAGCATATTTGATTAAAAAACTAAGTGTTTATATTTCCAAGTTTCACCTACTGAAATAAACATGCAATATGGTGAAGTCATGTGACGACAACAACATAGCATTTTGTTTGAAATGCTGCATAATTCAGTTTAGTTTCATGTTAATGGTAACCAATATACACTCTTAAGAAAAATGGTTCTAAACAGTACCAGAAAAGGGTTCTTCGGCTTGTAACAATAGCAGAACCCTTTTTAGTGCTAAATAGAACCTTTTTTATAGGGTTCCATATAGAACCATGCTTTGAAAATGCTATAGGACCTTATTGGTGTTATAAATAACCTTTTTAATTATAGTTTTTCATTAATATTAGTGTTACTATCATTAATATTAGTATTATTTGTATACATTATTTATTAATATTGTTTTTTACCCCTCTATCTCCCTGGTCTTATGATATCTTGAAGTGTCTATTAGGGTTTTACATAAAATCAACAACAACACCGTGTCAATTAGGTACTTTTATTTTTTTATGACGTAAAATTTACCAAAAATGACAGTGTTCTAACAACAGTTAATAGCAGAATACATTAATGAATGACAATGGACACTGAACATAAATAAATGCTTAAAGAAATAATACAAAATAGAACATAAAATAGTGTATTGAAGACCAAGCTCCAGTGAAATATCTTCACAATCCTCTATGATGCCTTTAAGTTAATGATTATGTGTATTTTGGTGTGATTGAATGGCAGTTTCTCTCTGCAGATGACGAGGTTGTAGGATATGACAGCATCTGAAATGCACAATTGAGTTTAGATATACAATGTGTCTCCTTTCATTTGTATATTTGAAAACATTTGTTTATGAAGGCCAAAAGTAGTATGTGAGCACTTCACAATGTTAAAAGGAAAAAGTAATATAAAGTCAAGGGATAGGGTATGTTTATGCATAAACCCTAGTAATGAAAAATATCTAACAAAATGGACCAAAAATTCAATATCTTTGTTACTGGTTAAGAAGAGGAGAGTATCCTTAATTGAATAGAGCTGGTCACACTTACATGTTCTCTTAAACTAAAAAGATAAAAGACATAGGAAACCCATGTGATGCCTTTAAGTCCATCATTTTGGTTTGATTAAGTAGCGATTTTTCTCTGCAGATGATGAGTTTGTGGGATGTGGTACATCTGAAATACACAATTGAGTTTAGAGTTATCTGGGCCAGTATAAACATGTGGAAAAGCTGAGTGTGTGTATGTTTAATTCAACATCTTCACTGTTTCCCGTAGCCTACATGTAAGCAGCTTTCTCTACCACAAAGGAGATTATAATGCTGTTTGACCCAACGCTGAAGTACAGAACTAACATTACATCTGAGGAAAACATATATTGCTTTCGGTTGCTTAGTTTCCGTAACTTTGTATCATGGCGTGTGTGACACTGTGCTGTAATACTCGGGATCCCCTCACGTCACACTTCAGGATTCCCCAACTACAGTAAAGGCCTCAGTGAACTAACACAGTAAGACCTCAGAATACACTTTATTGACGATTATGCGAACTATATCGACAGTTAAGCAGATATAGAATATGAACGAACGCTCAAGGTTTCACGCTGTTTCCCTCAGAAATCTATTAAAGAAAAGAAAACGCATTACGCGGCTCAGTGCACTAATGACAGCTATTAAAAGACCAAATTCAGATCTTACTGATGATGCAAACTATATACAGGCAGATGAGGATATGAACGCAAGTTACGGAACGTGCAAAACTGCACGTTAAACCTTTCCCATAAAGAAAACACTTGACGTGGTTTATTGCCTCAAGACAGTGATAATAAATTATTAAATTCGGCATCTATTTAATAAAATATATTACTGTATATTATGTACATTTAAGCAGATAAGCCCAGAATATGCGCCCACAACCCACAAAGTTTCACCAAACCATTTTTTTCTCAAGTAGTTTTATGTTTGATATTCGCTGCATATTCGCCTAAGCTGCTTTAGGGACCGTCTGCAAATTTACCTCAAAACGAAACGACGTACAATAATTTATTCAATTTAATGTTTACAGTAAATTAATAATTTACTCAAACTGACTAAATATATATTGCCAATAACTCGCCTTAGACAATACTTTCCCTAAGTATGTACACTGCACACATATTTTTTAAGAAAAAAATTACAATCATTCACCAAAATGGGGTTTTTCGTGTTCCAAATGTTGTATGTTACTAGTATATTACTAGTGACCAGACTGACTTGCTACAGTTTAAATTTTGCCAATATATTCCTCACTGTATATACAGTATATAATTATTCTTAAGAAATTACTGTAATTCACATAAAAGTTTTTTTTTTTTATGTTCCAAAGGTTGTAGTACATTCCTAGTGACTAGACTGACTTACTATAGGTAA